>NC_092669.1:9193334-9494334 GCF_032118995.1 Asterias amurensis | reverse complement strand
TTGTTAATGTTTTTCACTTTTTATAAATTATTTTTTAATCATGTGAAGCTATGAAATTGACATATTATCAATTAACATATCTAAATTATGCTAATATTGCAGAATTCGTTCGAGTAAAACAGATCTTCACCTTCAGATTTGAGCAAAATGCAACATTTTGTCACCTCCCTGTACTGTATGTGTTCTATTATCCGAATACGCGCCTGGCTGGCTATTTCGGAAATACGCTGCTCGAGTCTCGTACCCTGACCATCACTATAAACCCTACGCCAATCTCATTTAACCATAGGAACCATACTATACCGTTCAGAGTATAGTCTGGCCCGATCTAAAACATTACGGATACGCGGGGATCAAGTAGACAGGAAGCCATACTATATCCCACAATTCCGTTTTCGCACATATATAAGAACGAACATCGCACATGTATATTAAATTATCGCATATGTATACCGTCACAAAACATCGCATACAAATGATCGCATATAATATACTACAAAATTATCAAACATAATATTAAAAATTATCGCATATATATTGCAAATTATCGCACATATATTGCAAATTATTGCACATATATTACAATTTATCGCACATATATTACAATTTATCGCACATATATTACAATTTATCGCACATATATTACAATTTATCGCACATATATTACAATTTATCGCACATATATTACAATTTATCGCACATATATTACAATTTATTGCATATATGTTACATTTATTGCATATATATTACATTTATTACATACATTAAATGAATATCGCACATATGTGACAATTATCGCATATATATGAGAAACATCGCACATATATTGTACATTATCGAATAATGCAACGTTTGACACGCCATATGCGATAACGCATAAGGCAATGGTGTGTTGTACAACGTGGTATCGATGGTTACAAACAAGTCGTTCGAGTGAGTGTGGCACTGCGCATGTGCGTTGGTGGTCAGTAGACGACTGAAAATGTGCGCACTCGAACTTGCTCTTAGAGGTCAAGCGATATGCTGCAACACTGACAAACGCAGGGTGGACCAATGAGCGACCTTCTTTGGACCTCTAGACGAGGGCGCCCTACTCAAATGACGTCATGTACATAAGGTCTGTTCCAAATACCTTCGATGACATCACATTTCAATTTGATATGTAGATTTTTGTTAAAAAATAAAAAGGGCAATGAATTTGAACCATTGATTGTCGCAAATTTCCCATCTGGATTGTGCAGGCTCATTTTGTTTTGTTGCTGTCCGAAGACGTCATGTTTCAGATTACGCTCTAAAACTACAGAAGAGTATCAAATACAGACATCATCTTTGAAGTCCCTCATTAAAACGTAGGAATGGAAAGTAACATTACACGAGAAATTGCATCAATGTTTTGGAGAAATTTGAAATCCCGCCATTTATACAAAGCATGCAACCCGTTTTTGAAAAAAATTATTAAATTGTTTTGATGTTTTCACTTGAATTCTCTGCCCGTTCATATAGGACAATCGAGATAAGCCGATGAGATTTGCAGGATCGTCAGACCCTATTTCCCGGACTTTGAAATATCATTTTACAAGCGAATTTGTTCTGGTATGAACTTCATAATAAGCTAGCTTTCACATTGCAACTAATATTTCTAAAAATCATTGAAGGGAATAAAGCACACGTTTGAGATTCATGTCACTTCGAAGTCATGTGGTTATGTAAACATAATATCAGTTTTAAAGCCATTGTACACTTTCGTAACAGAGAAAAAAAAAATCACAGATTTACAAATAATTTACAGGGTTTACAGAAGGTAATGGTGAAAGACTTCTGTTTGAAATATTGTTCCATGAAATGCTTTACTTTTTGAGAAAACATTAAAGCAATATCAATTCTCGATAGCGAGAATTACGGATTTATTTTTAACACATGTCATGACACGGCGAAACGTGCGGAAACAAGAGTGGATTTCCCCGTTATTTTCTCCCCACTGTTATTTTATATATAAGTTGTGATACACGAAGTGTGGGCCTTGGATAATACTGTTTACCGAAAGTGTCCAATGGCTTTAATACCATCCGTCATTAGAAAGGAGTTTATAAAATTCTACGATACTACATGGTGTGTTCGTAATCATAGCCGAACCTTAAATAATCTTTCCATTTTAATCTCTTGTCCTCAGTCTGGAACCCGGACTTGTTGTACTCTTTAAAAACAGAACCCTTAAAAGAACATTACAGAAATTATTTTTTTTGCTAAAAAAATAGTTGCTGCCAGTGTTAGCACTTTATGTTATCCACGATATAAATAAACTGACAAACCTGTAGAAGTTTGAGATCGATCGGCCATCTGGGTCACGAGAAAATAGTGAGAAGCCGATAACACATTATATTTTACATGGCATCGATTAAAATAAATGAATAAAAATCTATTTTTCCTCATCAATTTTGACATTTCAGAAAAAAAAAAGATTTTAGTTAATGTTTTCTACTATCATTATCATTACACAGTGTTAGTTTTATGTAAATCTGTGATCTTGGACAGAGACGTGTTTTTTTCTTAGAAATACTGTAATGTGCCTTTAAATATTTGTACTCATTTTGTACAATCTGGTGTTCTATTCAACCATGATATGTGAAAGAGAGCCTCACAGAAACTAAAGACTCCAAATTGACAAAACCTAGGAAGGAATAAGTGGCTTCTCGGGAGTCACTATTGATTCACATGGTTCAACGAATAAAAGTTGCCAGTAATTTAGTCACCTTGATGCAAAATGTGCACTTGTTGCATCGACTCTGTGAGAACCACGTAATCATAATTAATTTAAGGCGCAGATCGTCAAAGAAAACATTCAAGCGTGTACTTTGGCCAAATTGCTAAAATACAACAGGAAGGATCATAAATTGTGTTTCCATAGGTACCGCACTAATTTTATGCATCTGAGAACGCTGCTACTATAACACACCCAAATAATAAACAACTAGCATGTCTTATCTTTGTATTAGACCGTGCAGAGCCCGTTTCATAGTTCCTGCGAAATTAAAAAATGCGAAGCGATTTTTGGTCATGCAATAATCGGTAGGCGCCGTTTTTTTTTTGTTTTTTTTTTTTTTTAAATTTGTGACGCAAGAAACTTCGCTTCGCTTTCGCAGGTTTAACAAAGTTGATGCGATGCCAGGGGACTGAAGGTTTTGTGACAATGTCTATGCTACTCTCACACTGTGGCGAATATTCTTGCGAATATAAATATTTGAAATTCGCGATGAATTCGCACCAAAATTGCGATTGGATAGTGAATATTTTCTCGGTCGTCCCTCGACCTCTCCTTACCAATATCTTACGAATAATACGCACGCTTTACTAACAGTACCAATGGTTTACCAATGCTTACGAAAAACGACGGCGAATTACCGTCTTCACAACATAGCTGAAAGTTATGGAAGCGCTTTGTATTGCTGCTCTCAAACTGTATCGAATGTTCTTGCGAAGATGAATATTGTTATTTCGCGGTGAGTTCGTCAAAAAAATGGAGATTGAATAGTGGAAATTTTCATCTCGGTCTCACCCCTCGATGGTCCTCGGTCGGCCTTCTCCTTATCAATATCTTACGAATATATTACGAATGCTTACCAACGCTTGCCAATGCCTTTACGAACGTTGCCAACGCTTACACACGCTTTAAGCCCGGTTCATACTTCCTGCGAATGCGAATGCGATACGAACGTTGACGTCACAAATTCGCATCGAATAATTCGCAGCAGTTCAACTTTACTCAACTCACTTACTTGCGAATATCGCTGCGAAAGGAGGGTTGTGACATCACACTTACGTCAAATTCGTTTCGCATTCGCATTCGCAGGAAGTATGAACCGGGCTTTACGCACGCTTTACCAACGTTACCAATGGCTTATCAATCGAAAGCGAATGACCGTCTTCGCAACATTCGCTGAAAGCGCTTTCTAAATGTCTTTCAGGAACGGAGAAGAGCAGTCCCTAAAACAATTTTAGCCGTTTTTGAGCATTTTTCAAAAACGTAGAGTCGCGTGATAGTTAGAACCCCCAAGTGGTTATAATAATTACGTGATCTTCCGAGTTAATTTTACTTCCAGCCGTAGAAAAGCTGATTCGCTGAACCAAGTTAAAATATTTTTGTTTACAATTATTCATGAGTATATGACAAAAAAGACTACGTATTCAGATTATGGATACAAGACGTAAATAATGGTCAAAAATCGAACGTAAGATTAGCATTCAGAGAGTCCGTGTAACGGAAGCTTGTTCTATGGCCCTACGGCGTGGAGCCATCGGTACGTAAAGCCTTGGGGCATATTACGTACCGCCCATGCCGTGTCTCGTGTGGGCTGGAGGTGTAATCCCGGGCGCTATGAACTCCCAGCTTGCGGGTCTCGCCGTGAGCTTGGGAGGGGTTGGGAGCCAGACATCAAAGTACATGTTTGTTACCGTAGGTTTGTCAGTCGGTACACCTCCCTTTTCGAATCAGTTATTTCTTTTGATCGCAACGTTCCAACGCTCTCTTTTGTTTCCTTCCCCCTAATATTTTTGTTAGGAGTTTTCAGGTAATTAAAAAGTGATTGATGTTGTCTCAATTTTTCCCCCCTAATATTTTTGTTAGGAGTTTTCAGGTAATTAAAAAGTGATTGATGTTGTCAAAACGTAGGATTACCGCATTTTGTTATATTGACGGTGTTATTGTGCGAGTAGCATAAACAATGTTTTGTGAAGAAAACAAAAACAAAAACGGAGCCCCTCGATCGTAAAAAGGACAGGTGAATGAACAAATTTTATGAATGGTTTTAAAAACAAAAGTAATGATAAAACTATAAAAGTATAATTTTGTCAAACAAAATATTATTTTTGAATTCTGTAAATGAAATGTTGTTTTGAGATTTTTGAGGTAATGATTTGGGCAACTAGTGAAATTTATTTCTCGACTAGTCGCACCTCAACTAACTGCGACTTTGATACTAGTCGCGAATTAACTCCCAATTAACTCCCAGATGCATCGCGACATATTGTTTGCCGAAGCGCAATTAAGTAAAACTTGTGCTGCAGGATTGTGTCACCGATGTCTGGTTGTGTTTTGTAAAAAGTTGTCGACAAAAGTGGTCAACCAAGCAGGAATTCGATCGCGACTACTTTTATAGTACGTAGTCATAGCAGCATGATTAACCGAGTGAGTTGAATAGCGGTAGTCGCGACTCGACTAAGCAATCAAAAGTCGCAGTTTCCCATCAGTTGTTCCAAAAGATATGGTAACGTTCCAAGCTACGCAGCTACGCTTACATTCTAAGATACGCTTACGTTCCTTTGAGTTACGCTATAATTCCATCAAAAGGTACGCTTTCAATCCCAAGTCAAGCTACGCTTACGTTCCAAGATACGCAGCTACGCTTACGTTCCAAGATAACTTAAGTTTCTTCAAGTTACGCTTTGAAAAGTTTGCGCTTTCAATCCTGAGTCAAGCTACGCTTACGTTTCAAGATACGCAGCTACGCTTATGTTTCAATATACGCAGCTACGCACGTATACACTTACGTTTTATCAAGGATGGTTTTGAATCCCTCAAGATTCCCTTCCCTTCCCCCAAAGCGCTTTAAAAAATATTTCACATACCAGGGCCCTCCTTCATCTGTTTAGCAGAAAATACTGCTTAAAAAAATTCTTTACTACTAGCCAAATATTTTGTCGGGCACCCAGCAACAAGTCCACAACATTTCAAATTTAAGTAAAATTGGGCTGGTAACCAGTTTCTGCTAAGCAATACTGTTTTGTGCCAAGCAAATTTTTCTAAAATGCAGGCTTTATGAAATTGGGCACTAGCACGTCGGGAGCATGTAACGCCACGATCGCATTCCAAACTGCATGCATCATGGCAATGCATACATAATAGGCCTAGTTTATTAGTGCCAGGAACATAGAGTTATATATAAGAACTAGAGAGCGCACTTGCCTATATACGCGCCCAGGCATGCGCCCAACCAGGCGGCCATTTTCTAAGTTGACAAAACAGCTATCTCACAGCGTGTGTTTGTGCGGCCATTTTGTAAGTTGAACAAACAGCATCGCGTGAGCGTTCAATAAAAAAAAAACTCAAACGTGTATTTCATATTCAACGCGCGTGCAGAATGACGCGCTTGTCATCTTGCGGTCCCGTGGCGTTTGTGCACGAAGCATCACTCGTGCGCCCTCTAGTTCTTATATATAACTCTATGGCCAGGAATGATATGTTTACTTGTCATTATGTCCCATCATATTTTGGGTTAGTTTCTTTGTATTTGGGACGATCTTTGTCGAAGGATTTGCCCGATGCGTGTATTTATGTCGGTTGTTTAAAATACATGGATGTGTAGACTGGATCCTTATGCTGCGTCGTAGTAAAACGTTGATATAAACAAAGCACCAGTCTACTTTCAACATTACGCGACAATGTCACGAAGATTTTGACAGTTGCAACGGCTCGAAAAGCGTATACACTGACCTTTTACCGCTTTGTTTTTTTAAAATCATTTTTCGTTAACTACATGATGTTTTTATGATTTTTGTTACAGCAACCATCTAAACAAATTTTATTTATGATTCTACACCACTAAATTGCGTAAACGGTGAGCCGGTGTGTCCCTTTAATTATACCCCGCCTGTGCCTCATTTTATTCCTTAAACAATCTCAGCTCCCTGGGGAGTATGCAGCCGGTACTGTGAGTTACCGCACTCCAAGCTAACCATCTCTGCCCTCACATGTACCCATTTTACCCCTGGGTGGAGAGAAGCAATGGTTAAGTGTCTTGCTGAAGGACACGACCGGGATTCGAACCCACATCACTCTGTCGTCCACAGGCGGGCTTATTGAGTCCAACTTTAAAGTAAGGCAAAGAAAATGAGTCCCCTCGGCCACGACACCCCATTCAATTATTTAACTTGGCAATTTAAATAAAGAAAAAGGGTTATTAAATAATAAAATTTATTCGAGTGAACATAATAATAGCAACATACTGTTGTTGCTGAGCTGATCTGTGGTTATCGGGTGAATATTGACTTACTGAGCCTTCAAGCGTCCGTTAACGTACCATGTCTCCACCGATCCTTCACCCGTGCTTAAGTCAAAAACATCGGCCAAAGTGAATGCAGTTTTACGCTAGACACAATCCACATAATTTGCCTGTTAAAGGCACTGCACAATTTCGATAATTGTCAAAAACCAGTATTCTCAAGTGGTGTGTTCAATCATTTGCACAAAATAGCAAATCTGCGAAAAGTGTGACTTAATTTGTCATCGAAGTTGCACGAGAACAATTTGAGAGAAAAAAATACCCTTGTTGCACAGTGCGCGCTTTCAAATGCCCGAAAAGGGGCTTCAGGCCTGAAGTCTTTTAATATTTGAATGAGAAAAACAGCTACGTTACTTCAGAGGGCGCAGTTTCTCACAATGTTTTATACTATCAACAGCTCTCCATTACTCGTTACCAAGTAAGTTTTTATGCTAACAATCATTTTGAGTAATTACCAATAGTGCCCAGTGCCTTTAAGGCTGATATTGCTGACAATGATTGAATGAATGTCAATAACTTGGGATTAACCATTAACCAAATCTTACTTGTTTCGAGAAATAATGGTTGCGGTATAAGACTTGAGCTTAATCAGACAATGTCTCTGGACGTTCTTTTCTGCTTTTCCATGTTTGTTGTACATGGGAAAAAAATTCATGGTTGCTCCACAAAGTCTATTTATTATTTTATTTATCTACTTAATATATAGTTATTTACCTTAATACTTGCTTTATGTCTAAATATTTTTTTCCCTATTTGTTATTTATTGTACTATTCTATCTTTGGTTTATTTTGTATTGGTAAAATATATGTCTATAATAATCATAATAAATGTTTTGAGCCAACACATCTTCAGTATTCCATATGTATTTAAGTGAAGTTTAATGCTCAGACGTATATATAGTTTGTTAGATATAGTGGTCTTAGGATTTGCTAGTTAGATAATCAAGAGGGAAATATGTTCAGGGCCCAATTTCATAGAGCTGCTATTAGCATAAATATTTGTTTAGCATGAAGTCTTTCTTGATAGAAACAGTATTATCAACCAAATTCCCATTTATATAATATATATTAAATTTGCATCGGGGATAAAGATTACTTAATTTTGTTTTTACCCATACACCGATGTGTGTTAGCACTGTAGCACTGTGTTTAATAGCGCTGTATACAGTGCTAATACACATCGATGTGTGGGTAAAAACCAAAATTAAAAAATTTCCGTTTGTTGCATATTTCTTGTAACTGGTATTTAGCTGTTGTTTGCTTATCCTGAAAATCACGTAAAAATTTGGTTGGTAATCCTGTTTTTATCGAGAAAGAAATGTCATGCTATGCTAAGCAAATTTTTGTGCTTAGCAGCTCTATGAAATTGGGCCCAGGTATGGAATTTGACTCTTTTATATATCAAGCCAAGTATGATTTAAGGACTGAAAAATGCGTGTGCAAATCATATGTGATATGGCGGAAGGGAACTATTTGGAAGAATATTAAGTAAAAGTCCCAACGAAACAAACAGCTGCTCCGACAGAAATGGCAACGCGAAGAAATTGCCACCACTGCTAACAGAAAATAAAGTTACTTAAATGTTGACAAAAAAAATTTATCTAAAAAATGATACAGCGGAGTTTGTTGAAATTATTTGTCTTGTTTATATTAACACACAATGACGACTGCAGTTTGACATTATTACAGGATAAGCTCCTGTTGCCAAAGACCTATCACCAAGTACTTGTAATTCAACAAACATCTTAAATCTCCATTGTATTTGTTTATACGGTAAACACATACGGGTTTGTTAAAGAATAGTGTTGACAAGAAAGTTAAAATATAGCAGAAAAGTACGGTTAGGGTGAATAATAGATAAATAAAGTTGAAACCCTCTTATTAAATGTTGTTGGGGTAAAATCAATCAATGCTTTGGAAACCACGCTTACAACATTGATAGTCATTAAAGATCAGAATCCGCAGTGGCGTAACCAGACATCACCCTTTTGATTGGGGGGGGGGGGGGGGGACTAACTTCAAGGTGTGGGCTCATCTGGGTTTTTTCCAGAGGCCGTTGCCACCTACTCCTATAGGGCTGATACAGGGTTACCCCATTTTACAGTCCATATACGGATGAAGGCTTGGGTATCATCAATCAGAAGTCTGGCTGGTAGAGCAGAAAGCACCACCTCCCCAACTTTATGTAGCAATGATGGTGAAGTGTCTTGCTTAGGGACACAAGTGTGACTCGAACACACTCTGCTGATCCGGTGCTCTTAGCCGCTAGGCCATGCATGACACGCCACAAAGACATAAATGGGATGGAACTATTTTATTTGATCAACCGTTGATTTGTGCATGTTTCTGATCTCATTGGGCACGGGTTGTCCCACCCTTGATCCGTTCTGTACGCCACTAAGTACCTAAACCTTATTTGACCTATTATTTACATGACATATCACACCCTGATTTTGTTTAACTCAATCGGTAAACGGAGTCACGAGGAAATAGTAATACAACATCCATGTTTACAAACACTAGGTTTTGGTTGTGTAATAACTACTTAAGTTTTCGGAACCGTTTGATTGTTTTTATCCTCCATAAATGTTGTTTAATATGCAATAAAATCTGTGAAAATTGAATTTTAAAAAGCGTTTTGGTCGCGTTTTTGAGATATCGCCGACTGAACGTCTGGAGGGAATATTTCCACGGAAGAATACAATCTGAGAATCGTAAACACGGTAACGCTTCTCATATTCAATTGTTTAGGGGAAAATGTTATATCTTTTTCTATTATTGTGGTACTTCGAAGAGATAAGTTTTTCTAAAACTGCATTCTACTATCAAAGAAGGTTTTCCACCGTTACCATATTTATACCCAATAATGTAAGTTCAAATTGGTGAACATTATTTTCATTCTTAGCAATGTTAAGCACTCTCTTGAAATGCCATTGTTTGGTTTCTTTAACATTTCAATATCTTGTCATATCATTTTGGTAATATATATTTTGGTAGGTGACTTACCAGTTAGTTCGGCGTCCACATGTTGAAAGCTGTACACCTCAAACACCAAGAATAGCGCAAAAATCTTCCCTATTCGCAAAAGAAGACGACCAAAGTGGTTTCCAATCGATGCCATGTTTAGAGAGACCGCGAGGAAAATGACGCAACATGCAAACATGAACACACTCTACTCCCGCTTGTTGTCACGCATACTAGAAGATTGCCATAGAAACCGGGTGTTTACGTACATATGACATGAGGCCCCGGTGTAATTTAAACAGGTACCTGAGCGAAAATGGCAAGGCGTGATCTTTGCTGAATTTCATTTGAAATGTTTTCAATCAATTAGGAAATCGAGTCAAATGACTATAAAAAGATTTAATTGTGGTAACAACAATCATTTCTAATAGATGTTAAATTTGCATCGGGGATAAAGAATATTAATTTTTGGTTTTTACCCATATACACCGATGTGTGTAGCACTGTATACTCAGTACTTTCCCGAGTCCAGTGAAAAAAATCACAGGCATTTTACTCGGGTGGGATTCGAACCCACGACCTTTGCAATTCTAGAGCAGTGTCATACCAACTAGACCACCGAGATTGCCCGGTAGCTAGAGGCAGTTCGAATCCTATGTTTTAGCAGCGGGTACTGCAAACGATTTAATAGATGTTAAATTTGCATCGGGGATAAAGAATATTAATTTTTGTTTTTTACCCATATACACCGATGTGTGTAACAATCATTTCGAATACCCTTATTCAGCACTTTTCTGAAAGATTCACGAAAGGCTCTGGTACGTGTTCACTCATGTTACGTCATATCTGGGAGTTCCAATTTGTATAGCCGCTTTGTTGCAACTTGGAGGTATAATAAAGCAAACTCCCAAGCATGACGTCAAAGCTTTGTTCCGTTGACGCACGCCGTCAACGGCAGTTCTGCCGTTTTTCAAGATTGAGGCCTGATTTTTGAATCGATACGCTGTAAAAAAATGCCAAACTTTTTACCCATTTAAGGGCAAATAGTGAACTCCTCCAACTTTTGGGCAAAGTATTACCCATCAAAGTTGGGCGCTCTGATTGCCAAATAATTGGGTAATATTTCATCATCAATAGTTGGGTATATTTTGGTAACCAACAGTTGGGTAATTTTTTGTTTACCCATTTTCTGGGTATTTTATAATTATCAGTTACACACTTATTGATTTTATTCATGATCTAGTTAAAATGTTTAACCATTTTCGGTGTTATCCAACAAATGGTGAATGTGTTTAACCCTTTGATTTACAGTTTCTCCTGTGATACGTCATACAACCAGGCATATAAAATATATTTTCCACGATGGCAAACGTAGCCTTGATCAAGGCTGTTGACGTACTGTTCCCCGGCCCGGTTCGCGGCACACGCATGCAGTGCATACGCAATGTACATTACCATACATTGTACAGCGAGAACAGTATAGCGTATAGTCGTGAGAACGGTCGTGTCTTTGTATTTTCAACCCCATACACGTGGCTCAAACAACAGCCTTGATGGGTTTGTAAAGCTTTATCGGAATTCCGATAAAAGGGTATTCATGATGTGGGCGTGTCATTCTAAACATTGGCCAATCACAGGCGCGATTGAGAATGACGTATTACTGCTAGCAATCATGCCACGTCCATGTGTGTGTACGCTGTACGCTAGCTGTATATATATGTACATATACGTGCTTTTTATAGCAGTGTCGGGAGCGTGGTGTATATTAGGTGTGATTGTAAGGGGTCTGAATGCGCTGCCGGACGGGTGAGCCGGACATGACTCGCCCGGTCGGTAATGGTGTTGAACAACTTCGAACAACTTCCGTTGTCTTGCGTTTCATTATAACACGAGGACTAGCATCATAATTACAACGTTGCTGGTAGATTTGTCCCTGAATTGGAAGCTGCTGTACTATAAGTGTAACGTTGTAGTGTAGTACTAGTAGTATGGCAAGAGTTAGTTTATGAAATTGAACTTTATTTGTAGTTGTTGTTCAGCCACACGCCATCTTCTACCGTCTGTCGACAACACATATTTTCGATCCCCAACTTTGATTTACACGGAGAAACGTAATGAATAATATATGTCTACATTAAGACAAAATAAACAGCTGGGTTTCTTATCTCATCTGGTCTGTGTTTGTGCTTCAAGGGGATGGGGTGTGTTGTACTGTCATATGCCCAACACCTAAGAATTCTTACCAAGTAGCCATCTTGCCGGAAACCCATGACACCTGGATACTTTTTTAACCTTTCTCAAACAAATTTCACATGGTCTAATTTTCTTCCTTCTATTTCTAAACCCATGATTGCATTAAACGCGGTTGTTATATTTTGTTGAAAGTTTCTATAGTTGTGTTGAAAATTATACACCACTGATTTCCAGCGACTTACAGTTTTGTTTTACTAGTAGGGATTTCTCCCTCGCCCGCCGCCATTATTGCAACTACACAACAGCCACTGCTTGTTTACAATATACGAGCACATGTGTGCGAGTGCTTGCAGAACAACGTTGTGATTGACATCGCAGCGAGAGTTTATAGTTCAACCAACAACCAATGAGAACGGGTTGTTAGTATACATTAGCATAATGAGCTCCGCCCTAAATTTTGGCAGATACAAAACCATCAAGGCGCTACTTGGGAGGTACCCATGTACCGTAAGTGTACCGTATACAGATGGTACATATACATGTACAGTACGTATGTGTACATACGTTGTACACGTATTATATGCACTGTGTTATGTATGGGGGTGCGCTGGCGGAATTCAGTGATAGGGACTGGGATTTTGCCGATCGCGGCTGGCTGTAGCGCCTTGATCAAGGCTAGGTGTTTACGATCCTGGCAAGTGGAAAGCTGGAGAGAAAAACTAATAAAAGCGAACCTTGGTAACGCATGGTCATGAATTATGGACTACCCGAATGGAGACTAGTTCTCGTTTGTTCAAAATAAGTTGTTCGAGGTGGGTCAATAAGTTAAGCGAATGATTCCAAGTCAGTTCCTTCATCTCACTCTGAAGTAAACGTAGTTTTTGAGAAAAGAGGTAATTTCTCACTCAAAACATTGAAAAATACTAAAGCCTTTTGTAAGGCATCTGAAAGCACACAAATTTGTGCAGAAAGGGTGTTCCCCCTATTATTCTCTTGCAACTTCCGATAGTCTTGCCCAAAGACGAGATTGCTCGATATTGGATAGTGTACTGCTCGCCAGACATCGCCAGAGACTAATCTTGCCACACAAACCAGTCAAAGGAGGGCGCGCTTTAGGGAGTTACAACTGAGCGCAGTAATTGTGTTGTTTCTAGGTGACGTCACCAGTTTGGGCTTATATCATGCTCACGTATGAGGTTTGTACGTACCTGACGTGAGAAATTGTAACTTCACGTACGATAAATACATGAGGTTTTAACAACACAATTGATTACGCTTACGTTGACGTATTTGCTCGCGAAACGTGCAGCTAACCCTCCCTTTTAAGACCGCCTGTGTGAAATAATTTGAAAGAAATCCTAACTTCAAGCACACAAAGTTGTTAAAATATTGTTCATTTCACTGAGGATCTAGACATGAATATTGACCTATTGCAAAATGCACAGCACACTTTAAGTCGCAGTTCTTGCCCGCCATTTTGGTGGTTGTTTTAATGTGCACAAAGGAATGGACTCCCAAAATGGTGGGGTTCACTGAAAAACAATGTATTGATGCTTTTATATTACACCAGCTGTATTACACTTTGTAACTGTTATATAATAAACTTGTTAACTTGTAAAAAATAATTGTGTGCATTCCTATGTATTTTTACATGATTTGTTCTCTTTGAATAATAACAGTCTTCAGGAACGCCCACAAAAATAGGTCAATTGCTGACATGGCTTGATTGGGAACGTGACATCAGAACAATTTTACAAGAGTGAATGGAAAAAACATATTTGTCATAGATGATGACTCCAATTTACCTATTATTCTCTACTTTGTAAAACAGCTTTTATTGGTTTATTGGTTACTTCTTTATAAATTATTGCTATGGCTTTTTGTTTTCTTTAAGTATGGAAATAAATGTGAGTTTTGAATTAAATTCCTCTGGCAGTCCCATTCCCAGATCAGAACAATTGTTCTCTGGAATAAGTCAGGAAACGGTGAATCACTTTATGAAAATTATAAGGTGTACAACAAACAAAAGCAAATACTTAAAGGGTATTTATCTTCAAGTACGCGCTAATCATCCAATCAGAATGGCAGAATGGAGTAGTGATAAAAACCTATATTGCACGGCTAATAGACTGTGCAAGTCTCGCGCAGATTTGAACTTCCGGGACCATTGTGGTCCCAACCTTATGGAGTTTTACGTTGGGGAGATTTTGTTTCGTCCATTACTTTAGTTTAATATAGTTTATGACCATAAAAATGACATATGTTGTTAAAAATGTAATACTAATTAACAACATATATAAAAGTAAAAATTAAGTCAACATAATAACGAAGAAAAACCGATATTTAAACTTGACCTCAGGTCAGGTTACTTGTAAAAAATTAAGAATTTGTGCCCATCTCCGATCAAGAAACTTACGCAGACGCTTGTTTTGGCCGTGCGGGGTGGAAAGCCTTTTCATTGGTCGCTTAGGCGTCGGCTTCCTCTTTAAAATGCGTCACGCGTTTATCTAACGCCCTTGCGACCATCGTGCGTCCGCGTATAAACCAGCTTTCAGTAGTTTCACATTCGGGCGTAGATTTACAAAAGGGGTTTCAAAACATTTAAGATCAAACAAACATCCTTGTCCCAGAGTTTTACTTTTGTCTATACATAGACTTTAACCGATAATTGTGTATTAGTTTAAAAAGCTAAAACTAATTTAAACAAGCTCTAATGGGTATTTTTGTTGTTCAGATTCGGCATTAAGAAAAAAATTAAAGCAAAGATTTGATTCATAAAAAAATTAAGTTCTTCAGTTGTCGTGTTTTCTCGCTCCGGTGCGCGCGAGACTTGCACAGTCTATATCACTACCATGCGTCTTGTGTGTTCTATGTCACGCGCCAAGTTTGCTTGAAGATAAAAAACACACGCGCGCTCGTGGAAATACGGAAAATATAGCGCGTCTGCGTCCCATATCCAACTCGGCCATCGGCCTCGTTGGACATGGGACGCAGAAGCGCTATATTTTTCCGTATTCCACTCGCGCTTGTGTGATAACTTATAATATAGCTATGAATAGACCCATTGCATACCTGAGGTTACGATCACGTTTTGACCTAGTCTTTACTCAAAGGCTTGAACAAAGGCTAGAGTTGACCCACAAAGTACAGCTACCCCCCGAGGATATACCTCCTTTTGCCTCATATAGTGAGGCGCTGTTTGAGAATATAATGTCATATGCAAGAGGTCTATTGCATTTTAATTGCACATCAAAAATGAATACAAAATCCTTCATGTATCGTTATCTATCATTAGAACACGAAGTAGCAACCTTAAGTAGCCTGAACATCTGACGTCACACTTCGAGGCTCGTGAATAATGCCAGAAAATGACCTTTATAGGTCAATTCCCGTCCATCTTCACATTTCACCTACATTCATTACACATAGATATACTCAGTCAAATTCTTAGCGTTAGCACTGCATGCAGCAGACGACCGAAAGTAAGTTTTCCATACTTGTGTTTTGATTGGTCCGAGGTAATACGTTTGTCAGCTGCACCCACATCACCCGACCAATCAAAACACAGCAATGGAAAGCTCACATCACTGCACGTTTATCCAATAAAACAATTGAATCCATTGAAATCACTGGTTCTGAAAAACAAGTTCATGTACCGGTCTTTATATGTGGCCCAGTCTACATCTATGGCGCCTATATTCCGAGAGTCAAACATACTCCGTATAGACTTAAAGACACTGGACACTGTTGGTAATTGTCAAAAACTAGCCTTATCTCAACAATGCATGAAACTAACCTGTGAAAAATTGAGCTAAATCGGTCGTCGAAGTTGCGAGATAATAATGCAAGAAAAAACCACCCCTGTCACACGAAGTTGTGTGCTCTCCGATGCTCGATTTCGAGACCTCAAATTCTAAATCTGAGGTCTCGAAATCAAATTCGTTGAAAATTACTTCTTTCTCGAAAACTAAATTACTTCAGAGCGAGACGTTTCTCACAATGTTTTATACTATCAACCTCTTCTCATTGCTCGTTACCAAAAGTAAGGTTTTGTGCTAATACTTATTTTGAGTAAGTACCAACAATGGCCACTGCCTTTAATCTTTTCTCAACTTCCTGAGGAGCATACAACCCGAGCTGCTTTATAAAACACGTAACCTTTGTTTACAAAGATTTCTTTTTTAACTTTCATATTCCTGGGCCTTTCTGGCAGGTGAGATACAGCACTGGTTGTATGGGACATACTACATTTTGTGTCATAATTTAAAGGAAAATTACATAATTTAAATTGGGTTTTACTATCAAAACAGTTGCTGGCAGTGAAAGCACTTCATGTAATCCACCATATTACATAAACTGACAAACCTGTAGAAGTTTGAGATGGGCAGTGCACCGTATTGATCCCTTTCGGCACTATACTCGGGAGAGAAGCTATTAAAACGACGCTGATGCGGACTGCTGCGCAGTAGCTTGTTTGGAAGTGTCGTGGCCGAGCGGTTAAGAGCACCGAATTCAAACTCGGGTGTTTCTAATCAGCAGAGTGTGGGTTCGAATCCCCAGCCGTGACACTGTGTCCTTGAGCAAGACACTTAACCATTGCTTCGTCTTTCGGATGGGACGTAAAGCCGTTGGTCCCATGTGTTGTGTAACGCATGTAAAAGAACCCAGTGCACTTATCGAAAAGAGAAGGGGCTCGCCCCGGTATTCCTGGTTGTGGCTGCTTAATGCGCCGTAGCACCTTGTTAACCCCTTTAAGGTGCTAAATAATTGGGTCTCAGAATTCATCACTGCAATAACCTATCTTTCTGAAAGTTTGTATATACTAAGCGCCTTGAGCACCTTGTTTGGTGGATACGTGCGCTATATAAGACTTCGATATTATATATTATATTATATTTACAACTACAATATCAAGAACTTCAAGAAATGCAAATATTTTGACGCAATCCAACATTACCGAATGGGGTCAATCTACTGGTGCAGTCCAGCACAGTATCCCACAATAGAGGTTCAGTCTGCAGATACCTTATTTATTTGAGATCAAAGCACTCGTGGTTTGACCTGCATTATCTAAGTGTGACCAAACGCGCCTTTCAAGCATTCACATACTTTTGATGGGCGTATACTTTTAATGGGCGTATGATAGAAACCGTCTTAGGTAGCAGGGCTCTATTTCATAGCGCTGCTAAGCGATCGATTTTGTGCTTACTGTGCGATTTTCATTTCATAGCGCTGCTAATCGTAAGCACACGAAAAGGCATGCTAACCTTCCGGTGCTTACCGTACGAAAATAAACTACGTCACAATTTAAATCAATGGTAAACGCGCAATGTAGCCGCCCAATTTTTCTGCTAACCTGTGAAATACGCCGGCACCCTAGCAAATTTGCTTACCGTTATGCAGCGCTATGAAATTTGGTCCAGGTTGTCAGTGCTATTTCCCTTCCAGTGATCATTTTCAGAGAATAGCTTATAGCTAAACATACTGGTTAATGTTCCGCTAAGCAAGTCACATATTGTACATATTAACATTGTATTTTGTGGCAGTGATTGATCTTGGGTAGCTTTGTGAAACTGGTCCAAGGGATGAGTGTCGTGAGGTATCAATATGGCTTGCTGCCCATGGTAGCGTATAGTTTTATGTAATGCTGTCACAAGATCAAAGATGAGACGGACCAATAGCTCAAAAGCTAGATGTCATGTTTAACCAGATAAGTATGCCCTATACAGAGTCCTTCTCCAGGCTTATTCTGAGATGGCAGTTTTCAGAGTGTACGCTAATTGAAGCTAAAGATGGAGAAGGGTGATCAGGTATAGTGATCTTCCAAGACACTAGACACTTTTTGTAATTGTCAAAGACCAGTCGTATCACTTGGTGTAACTCAACATAATACATAAAATAACAAACCTGTGAAATTTGAGCTCAATTGCTATTGGTTGTCGAAGTTGCGAGATAATTACTATGATAGAAAAAACACCATTGTCACACGAAGGTGTGTGCTTTCAGGTGCTTGATTTCGAGACCTCAAAATCTAATTCTGAGGTCTCGAAATCATAATCGTGGAAAATAAGTTCTTTCTCGAAAACTACGTTACTTCAAAGGGAGCCGTTTCTCACAATGTTTTATACTATCAACAGCTCCCCATTACTCTTTACCAAGTAAGGTTTTATTATAATAAATAATTTGAGTAATTACCAATAGTGTCCACTGCCTTTAACACCTCATTATTTGAGCATGTCACGTTGTGTATGCTGGATGGATGGAGATTTTAACACCCAAGCAGAGAGTAGGCAGAATCAATATGTGACATAAAGAGTGTTTGTCGTTAGATGCAGTGCTTGTGAAACCGTACTCTTGTCTGCACAAGTCATGAAACAACAACTGAGTGTAATCTGTTGCAGGTGTTTGAGATGTGGCAAATGATGGGCCCACAAAAGTGCTGAACCACCCAGAGCGGTGTTCCTGCAGAGATGTAACTCTGACATCTTCGCCATGTCCCTCAAAGCTGAAGCAATATGCTCAGCATCTGTACCTGTCAGTGAGCAGTCACTTAAATCTAGATTCTGAAGGTATTTCATGAGATGGAGGTGACGGGACCAAAAGTGCGCTGATCCACCCAACGTATTGTTAGCAGAGAGATCCAAGTGAGTGACCTTCTTCATTTCACCCAACAATACAGCAACAGCCTCAATGTCTTTAGAAGTCAAGAAGCAACATCTTAAGCAGAGCTCCTGGAGGTGCTTCAAATGTTGTAGGTGGCCAGACCATGATGCTGCTGACCCTTGCCATTTGGAATTCATAGATAGGACAAGTCTCCTCAAATTACTCATGCCAGACAAAGACAGGGCCACGTGTCTCACATCCTTATGTATCAACAAACAGCCACTCAGGTCTAGCTTCTTGACGTGTGTCATGAGACATAAGTGCTGGGACCAATCTTCTGCAGAGCCAACCAGGGCACTGTTGTTCGAAAGGTCAAGCTCAGTCACATGACGCCTTTCACTCAAGCACACAGCAAGATATTCTATATCTTTACCTTTGAATGAACATTTGCTGAAGTCAAGCTTCTCCACATGCTGCATGTGATGCAAATGATCTACCCACAGATGAACCTTCCCACCTAATGCCCTATTACCTGCTAAAACAATCACCTTCAGATTGGTCAAGTCAGTCACAGACAATGCAATGCTTCCAATATCCTTGTATTTCAGTGTGCAAAATCCCAAGTCTAACTTGTATAGATGATACAAGCGGCATAAATGGTGTGCCCAGAGTTCCGCTGAGCCACCTAGAGCACTGTTATCAGAAAGATCTAGGCAGGTTAAATTGTTCATACTGGACAGGGCAGCAGCGACATGTTCCAAGTCTTCAGCTCTTAGATTACAGCCACTCAGTCTTAAGTACTCCAAGTGTGTCACCAGCAAGAACGTCGACCAGACATTTGCCGTTCCCCCTAGAGAATGATTTCCTGAAACATCCAACTCAGTCAAACTTGTGATCTTGGAAATAGCCATCAAAACATGTTCCAAGTCTTCACCTTGTATATTACATTTACACAGTTTGATTACTTTGAGACTTGCAAAGTTCTTCAAACAAGTTGCCCATAATCTAGCATCACCTCCTAGAGCATCATTGCCGGATAAGTCTAGATGGGTCAACTGATTGTCTTCTATCAAGTAATACGTCACGAGTTTTACATCTCTTTGAGCTAATGAGCACCCAGTCAGATGTAGAAAGACAAGGTTACTCATGTTCCCCAGTGCATCAGCAAGTGACTCCATTGACAGAGAGCCTCCTAAAGAAATGCCTGAAATGTGAAGTGACTGAATATTTGCCAGATGCATCTTACTATCCTCCAACTTGCAAATATGTGTCAGAAAATGCAACAAAGCCTTAAAGTATTCCGTGTGGAACTTCTGCACACATATCTGTGGGATAGCTAATGACTTGATCGGTGCACTAGTTGTTCCTTCAATCAACTGAGCCTCAAAATAGCAATGAATCAACAGATGATGTAAAGCTCCATCACCGTCTAGTAACCGGATACTCAGACTATCTAAAATCTTCCCAAGACACCTGTGATTACTTCCACAACAAAAGCGCAGAAGGTACTCGAAGTGATGAATGCTCTTCCCTTCTTGGCATATGACATCAAGAATCTCCTGGAACTCTTTGGAATCCCTTAGTAGACTCTGCCAGTATTTGGCAGCACAGTACTCCTGCACTGTCTTATGAATGAACTGAATACACTGATGCGACGTGAGATTCTTCAACACCCTTTGACTACTCAAAATGCCTACTTTCAAAGCGGTAGAGAATTCCATCTCGTTGAAATCAGATTCACTGAATGCAAGCTTTTGGTCATTGGCAAGAAGGCCCTTCAGCGCAACCTTTCCAATTGCTACCAGCACTGTAGACATGCTGTTCTCATACCCTGGACCCTTTCGTTTGAAAATGTAAGACATTGCCTCCGTGTACAACTGTGATAATGTTTCAGGAAGTTTCGATTTCTCCCTCCATATCAGGCATATTAGAAGCAGCATCATTGGACTCTTGGCAAGATCAGATAGCGAGTCCGAACTTTTAATCGTCTCAAGAAGCGACGCTGCACTAACAAGATCATCATGGTAGAATTTATTGATATAGTTTTTCACATCATTCTGGGTGAATCCCAGCACTTTAACATGTGTACACGGACTCTGAACAAGGGATGGCCCCATTAACTTCTCAAGATGAGAAGGGCGAGTTGTTACAGCTATACAACCTTCGAAGTTCATTGTTCGAAGGGATCTAAGGACAGATCCAAAGGAAGCTTCTGAAAGAGAAGTAGTGGCCAACTCATCAAAACCATCCAGTAGGATCAAAACTTCTTCAGAGTTATTAAAGACAAAGAATCCCAATTCCTCTTCAGAAATACCCGAGTTGTCTCCAAGAAGTTGATCAAATATAGACTTAATGAGATCAGACTCTTGGTCCAAAGCACACATCTTCAAGAGAAAGACAAGTTTGTAGTTTTTCAAAACCTCGTTTGATCCTACAGCCCAGTCGTAAGCAATCTTATCAAATAGAGTGGACTTCCCAAGACCAGCCATACCACAAAATATAACACGATTGATAAGATCGCCCTCTCTCGTTTTCATCTGGAATATTTTTTCATAATCAACTACAGTTTCTACTTTATTTCTGGCTAAAGCACAACCTTCAGTCCTTTGCAGATGTAATTTCACATAAATATCCATAATATGCATTTTATC
This sequence comes from Asterias amurensis, assembly GCF_032118995.1. Classification (NCBI taxonomy): domain Eukaryota; kingdom Metazoa; phylum Echinodermata; class Asteroidea; order Forcipulatida; family Asteriidae; genus Asterias; species Asterias amurensis. Next base: position 9,472,868 of record NC_092669.1, on the reverse strand, counting down.
GTCATTAATCCAAGGTATTAGCTTTACATAGCTACCCGTTCGCTTATAGTGTTTTGTTAATTTAGTATTGCATTGGTTAGCCGAATTCCCACTACTGCCTTCAAATATTTTGGGCACAACAGAGTGTCGACCGGTGTCTCCTACTTGTGTCTGCACACCAGAGTGTCGACAAGTGTCTCCTACTGGTTGAAGGCCTTCCATGTCCCTGGCATGAGTGCTTCCATCTTCCAGAGGAGCCTGACTTGACGGTTGATCTTCCTTGCGTTGCCTGACTGTAAATATCCAATACAAAATATGTGACCTATTATAGGTGATACTTTTTCAGGTAACTGTTACAGGCTTTTACAATTCCCGACCTTATTTCGAAGTTCTTCCAGGTTGCTTAAACGCACTGGACACCTTTGGTAATTATAAAAGACCATTTTCCCCCCTTGGTGTATCTCAACATATGCATAAATTAACAAAACTGTGAACATTTGAACTCAATTTGTCGACGAAGTTGCGAGATATACGAGATATAAATAAAATAAAAAACACCCTTGTCACACGAAGTAGTGTGCTTTCAGATATTTGATTTCATCACGGCAAACGTGTGACGTTTAGCGCAGGCCTACGAAAAGGGGTTTGCCCCGGTGTTCTTGGCCGTGGCTGCTAAATGCGCCACAGCACCTTGTAAACCTTCATAAGGTGCTACATTTGGGTCTCAGATTTCATAACTGCAATAACCAATCTTTGTGAATTTATTTTTACTCAGCGCCTTGTTGAGTACCTTGTTGGTAGATCAGTGTCTTGCACTCTTTAACTCCAAAGACTCAGTCTTCACAGATTAACTTGAAAACACTGTGCCATAATGTGTTATTAACTATGTAAGTTACTATAACAAATTTCATGAAAGATAATGTTGAGCCTACTCACCAACGGGATAGAAATTGAATGTAGAATCACTCACTGGGGCCATAAAAACTGCCACGTTGCTGCAGCCCTCTATATTGATGCTCATTGGCATGTTGTTCCCCATTGTATGATGTGATGCGGTCTGTACTGTAGCTTTGCCAGATGCATGTCGTAATGAAGCTTGTACTGCATCTTCGCCTGGTGTATGTACTATTCTTGTTTCTGTTAACCATAACATAACCACATTGTCAAAATGGTCATAAAAAACATAGATAATAGCAATATAACTATCTGATATAGACCTACACATGTAGCGTGTTTTACAATAACTTATATGCGTTACATAGGGTGCGTTCGTTTAGCTTCCCTGGGTCGACCCCGCAGTGCTCACTCGGGTGAGCCCCTGACAAGAGCTAATCGAACGATCACACTCGCCCTCTCGTGGTAGTGGTATGCACCTCAGATCACCCCCAAGTGACCCCACTCCACGAGCAGGGCACTGGGGGCTGACCCGGCTGAGCCCCGTCAAAGCTATTCGAACGTACCGGGGCAGACCGGGTCGACCCAGGGAAGCTAAACGATTGCACCCAGTAGTGCCCAGGGCAAATTTCATGGAGCTGCTTAAGCGCCAAAAAGTAGCTTAGCACAACAAAATTATGCTTATCAGGATAAGGCAAAGAGCTATATATATTGCTCTATGATAGCTCTATGAAATTTTGCTCAGCAGCTCTATGAAATTGAACCCAGACCCTCTTGTTTGCTGTCAAGAGTTTTATCTTGAACTCTTTGTGCATCATCCTGTGGTCCCTTTCAAAGGAACTGGACAGTATTGGTAGTTACTCAAAATAATTACAAGCATAAAACCTTACTTGGTAACGAGTAATAGGGAAAGGTTGATAGTATAAAACATTGTGAGAAACGGCTCCCTCTAAAGTGACGGAGTTTTCGAGAGAACGAAGTAATTTACAACGCATTTGATTTCGAGACCTCAAAATTAGATTTTGAGTACCGAATCAAGCATCTGAAAGCACACAACTGTGACAAGGGTGTTGTTTCGTTCATAGTTATCTCTCAACTTCGACGACCAATTGAGCTCAAATTTTCACAGGTTTGTTATTTTATGCATATGTTGAGATACACCAGTGAGAAGACCGGTCTTTGACAATTATCAATATTTCCAGTGTCTTAAAATCTTTATCATCTTGAGAATTTTTGTTTTTCTTCGTTCGCTTGTGACGATGATCTATACAATTAACGAAACAAATATTTGAAAAACCATGATAATTCGAAACAGAGAAAAGACCGCGTAATCCGAGACCAAGATTTTGAAGAGGTTTTATTTTCCACCAACCAATTCTCTGGCTGTAATGAGGGCATCTTTCAAACGGACAACAGGGATATTTCCGAAAGTTGCCTACAGGCGATCTTTGGAGATTAAAAAGAGCAAAATGATTCCCTGAGTAGAAGTTTCCTTACCAGATTTCTTGTCATGTTCTTGTTTACCACGTGACGCACAAACTAAGGTGAACGCCTCAAGGCCTTGTTGCTCAGTCAATTGCATGGATGGCTTGCTTGTGGGGTTTTCAGTTGTGTGAGTTTCTTCAAGACCTTTGAGAAAGAAAAGACAATGTCTTCCTGTTACATGAACATTTTTATTCTTAAATCTTTTTTATTTATTTTTAATTTTTTAATCTTTAAATTTGTTTATTCCATAAACATTCTTCAATCTTGGTAAAAATAAAAGATACTTCCTAAAAAACAAAACATATCCATTGTCCATTTTAGTGTTGTTCTATTAAGTTTTCTGTAACATCAAGTTTAAAGATACAGTTATTATTTTATTTGTGTATGTCGTGCTGGCTTAAGAGTCATGTAAAATTATGACGTAACATCACAAGGCTGGACGGCCACTTCAATGTGAGGGCTATACACTTCACTGATTGGGCCGTCATCCTAATCGACTGCCACCAGGGACATGTTGCCACCTACTCCAGGGGCTGACACAGGGTTACACCCTTCACAGTTCGTAAGGATGTAGGCAATAGGGTATCATCAACTAGGAGCCTGGTTGGTTGAGCAGAATGCAGTACCTTCCAAACCTTTTACGAAGCAGTTATGTTAAAGTGCCTTGCTCAAGGCAACAAGTGTCCTAATCAGGATTTGAACCTGAACTGACAACACCGGAGCTTGGGTTCGGTAAACTAGACCGTTCGACCAGGACACACAACAAAATGTCTCAAGGGGGTTATCATCCTCATATACAAATTATTGAAAAAATTTTGCACCGAGTTGATGCCCTTTAATAAATATTAAGAATAAGGAATATTAATATTGCGCAATATCCCCCTATTATAAGGTGCTCACAGCGCATGAAAAGAAGAAGAGGGAACAAAGGGAAACAAAAGAAAGAACAACAACTACTGAAAAGCTGTTTGAAACAAATGAAATTTCAATTTGATACCTTTTATAGGTCAAGTTTGTGTCCATAAAAAAATAAATTAACAAAAATAGTGGCTTCTAATATAGCGCTGAGTTGTATATAAACCATACTGCTACTTTTTCTCATGTTTTTTAATCCTGCATTTTAATGTTTTTCTTGACTGTACAGCGCTTTGAAACAGTGTTAAAGCGCTTTATAAATGCATTTAAGTTAAATTTAAGTTAAGTTAGGTCCGTCACGCAGTGACGCTTCCAACATTATTACCCCTGGTCACTGGGCCTTAAATCATTCCTTAAACCATCTCAGCTCCCTGTGCTGCCTATGCCGCCAATGTAGCGCAATCAAAGGCTAATCAATCACAAGAACCAAGTCTGCCCCCACAGGTAACCATTTACCCCTGGGTGAAGAGAAGCAATTATAGTTACGTGTCTTGCTCAGGGACACAGGTGTCACGACCGGGATTCGAACCCACACTCCGCTGAACAGAATCACCAGAGCTTGAATTCGGTGCTCTTATTCGCTCGGCCACGACACATGACATAAATCCCTACTCACTGTGAATGAAGAAGGTGTAATACAATTTACTATAAGTTTCAGACTTGTCATGTTTTTGAGAAAAAAATGTGCAATTCACAGAGCAATGATTTCAGGAGAGTCGCTTAAATCCGTTTACATGCTAAATCAATTTTCGTCCCACTGAACGTTATTTTGGTGTGAAATTGTTTTATTTTTTAAGGGGAGCTTTTTAATATAATGATCTTTAAACGTGCAAGTTTATTGTAACTCTGTGGATGTTTGTGTTTTGTGTCAAAGAAAAGTACCCAAAACCCTTTAAAGACTCTGGACGCCTTATCCTGTCAAAGACCCGTCTTCTCACTTGGTGTGTCTCAAAATAATATGCACAAAGTAACAAACCTGTGACAGTTTGAGCTCAATCGGTCATCAAAGTTGCGAAATAATAATGGAAGAAAAAACACCCTTGTCACAAGAAGTTGTGTGCTTTCATATGCTTGGTTTCGGGACCTCAACATCTGATTCTGAGGTCTCAAAATCAAATTGGTGGAAAATTACTTCTTTTTCGAAAACTACGTTACATCAGAGGTAGCTGTTTCTCACAATGTTTTATACTACCAACAGCTCTCCATTGCTTATACCAAGTAAGGTTTTATGCTAATAATTATTTTGAGTAATTACCAATAGTGTCCAGTGCCTTTAAAGCCTCATGTCCCATGACCTTAAGGAAGTTTTAGTTTAAAAACGACAATATGTTCTGCTTCCTGTTTCCTGTATCCTGTTTGTGTCTCACTACATAAAAAAGATTCTGTTATGTGCGAAACTTTTACTAAATAATTTCTTGATTTTGTCATTTTTAACCAGGGTAGCCTTTTCACTTACCAATGAACTGTTTGCCTTGGGGCCCTGGGGTCAAACACATGGACAAATATAAAATCACAGAGTACCATAACAAAATAAGGACATACAAAAATGTTGAAACTAAAAGTTGAACAATCCTGATTATAATTTGAAAGTGAAAATTTCGTCCAACTCTTCTCTCATATTGCGACAAAGTTTGTAAATGAAAGTGAAAGTAATTATATATTAAATTAGTTTACAAAAGTAAAGGTTTTAGGACAGCAATAAAAAAAAATGTTTGTGTAAGATGTTATGTTAATGTTTACATCTCATCAAATCTCTTCAATCCGCTGCATATAAGTCATTTTCTTTAGCCGCTCCAGGACTGTGGAACCATCTTCTCATCACAATACGCACCTCAATTTCACTGCCTATTTTCAAGAAAGCACTTAAAACACATATGTTTCCTTATTTTAAATTTTTTTTATACTGCTTTGTTTATTAATTTGTTGTGTAGCGCTGTGGTCTAAACGAAATGGCGCAATATAAATGCCATTGTACATGTATGGTATTGTATTGTATTGTATTGTATTGTGTTGTGTTGTACGTGTCACACTCAGTGGTCTAGTGGTAAAATCACAAACACACACTCTATTTCAGCTCAGTAGGATTCTCACAAAACCACAAACTATAGGAACTCTTCATTAGCCAAAGACTTTAACACAGCTGATGGATACCTTTGGACAATCTTCCTTGTTACTTTATGTCAATTCACTAACAAAGTTCAAAACAATACTTAATACTCACCTTTTCCAGACTTGTTTTGCTTGGGCTATACTTCATTCTCATTACTTTGTATTATTGAGTGCTGTATTTTCACTTGTTGTACAGCATCGTGGTACATTTTTTAGGCCCAAGATTGCTTTATAAAGCGCTTTGATTATGATTGAATTTGGGATGAGAGAAAGATAAAAATGGTCCTCATTGAGATTTGGACCCAATACCGCAGACACTCCGCTTTTCCAGATTCTGCAGCTTACAGCACTAAGCGAGAACTAGACCACACAACCACGACACACATGATAAAGCGCTGTATCTAAAACTTGCTTATATAAGGAAGGTTGAACAAGTTAGCAATTATACCCTCTTTTAAGCCTCACACCTCCAACCCCATTTCCAAACAATTTTTGAGGTATGGTGGACACTGTAGGAGTGCACTTGGTTTGGGTGTCTACAGCCAATTTACTCAAACCAAATAGTGTCACAGTTATAGTGTCGCCACCCATACCTCAAAATGGCTTATATGCCTCTATATAAACCAAAGAAATGAAGTAAAAACAGTACTCACTTTTCGGTCCCCCATCCACCAAACCACCATGGGGATTAGAATCACCACCAGGCTCTTCAGGCTGTGAACTGCCACACGACTGACAAACGGGAATGAACTTGTTATATAATAGAGTAATAAAAAGTGCAGTTTGGCAAAACAGAAAACAGTTTTAAAATGGCCTTATGTTTCAACCCTAGCAGAGTATTGGAGGCTACACCCAAGCTTGTATACACCTACAACCGTGGACTCTATTGTCCTCTTTTGTTATAGGTTCCCGGTTTGAATGTGTTTTCCCGCTTATGACAACACAAGATGTGTCCCTTGTGCTTCATTGTTTACAAAGTTATATGCTATGGTGTAACAATAAGCAGTCATACAGGGCCCTCTTTGACAGGTTTAATATTTGATAATATGACATGAACCTACGTGTAACATAAGCACGCAGTCGAGTGGAAATACAAATAATACAAAAAAGAAAGAGGTAGTTGCTATAACGTAACCCTGCTCCCGACGGCGAAGGGGAGGGTTACGTTATCGCAACTATTAAGAAAGAGGCAGTAAGCACACAGAAAAAGCAAGAAGATCGTACAACTCCCTCTTTGACGGGTTCAGTATAGAGGGTAGTCACAACAACATGTTGCCCCAAACCAGAAACCAGCAAAGAGTGGAACTCCTTAAAGAAGGATCCTGCTGACTTCAGAACACTCAGCAATGCATTCAAGACGGCACTATACATTTGTTCTGCACATGATATTTTGTTTGTTTGACTGCGCACAAACTTTGTCAGTGCGCACCATCTTCACGAAGTATGTACTTGGAAGAAGAAGAAGACACCAAGCAAACTTTGAAGATGTTTAAAGTGATGACTTACCTCTGCCATTCTTCTCAATGTGTTGACTTGCTAGTCATGGTTAAACTTCTCTATCTACTCTATTCTCTGCTGAATCATGTTTTACTATGACGTCATTACAGTATACACCCACGCCTGAAACAAACAACACTTCCAGCCGAGTCTGCAGTCGAAAGGTTTTTTCAATTTCAACTTCAATTTCAATTTCAATTCAATGTCAAGGAAATTAGTTGACAACAATTTACATGATTCATCTGCCTTCATAGTGATGCATGCATTGGATATGATGGTCTACATACATCCACTATACAATAGATCGATCCGTTAAGCTCCGCCCCGTCGCGTATTGACCAATCACAACCCATTGCTTGGCGCGCCCGGCAGAGTTGTGCAGAATGGCATTTCCTTGCTCACACCACGTTCGCCGTGGGCGGAGCCTAATGGATCGGTGTTGTAAGGACCAAATTCTAGGCCCAGCAGAGTTTTTGTAAAGTTTAAGAGTTGCAGGCTTATGCAAATCAGTTTGTGCCTGATGAGTGAACATTGACCTCTGGCAGTGCTATAGCATGGTAAGGTGTGGCTCACTAGCCTACAGGAGTTCATACAGTGAACATATATGTTAAGTCTATAGTGGCCAGGCAGACAGTGTGGCAATTTGTGCTGTTACTTTTGGTGAGTTAAATCTTTTGCTTTGTTTCATTTTAGTAATTAATGTGGAATATACTGTGCCTATTTACATTTTTTACTGTCATTCCAGAGATTTGAGAGACCTTTAATCAGTAAATGTTGATGTACTTTGGAAGCTCGTTTTAGGATTTTTGTGCAAGTATTCACAGTAGTAGATTTTCCAAATTTCAATTGTACTACATTTTATTGTTTTCCAATTGTGTTCACCTTTTCACACTGCAAGGATTAATGATTTAAAACAGTTCATTTGTTCCAAAGTTTATTTATTTCCTGTTAAACAATATATTTATAAGTGTTATTTATTTGTGGTTTATTACAGCTAATCGGTTTATGCGGTTTTGCGGTTTACGGTTTACGGTTTCACGGATTCATAGAGATTACAGAAGTTTGGAAGTAGATGTTTTGTGTTGGAATTGAGAAGCTGGATCCAATAAACTGATATTAGCAAACAACAAATTGTGTGTTGATTCGAACTTTGAGCTGGACCACTATAGGTGTATTGTTGCACGCTGTGGCGAGGTCCATGGTGTTCAGTCTACCCGCAGTACACTCGAGTCTCCTTTGTGATTTATCTGCGCGAGTAGGCGTGATTTGTCATGCGTGACCTCGGTTTGAACACTTATTAGTCGAAAGGGCTTCTGAAATTCAGTCTTTTTGGGCCTTTTCTGAAAAGTCTCAACCAAAATAATATACCTGTAAATTGAAACAAAGAGCGTGTCGTTATGTATTAAAACAATTGGTGCAACTCAAATTAAAAAAGAGAAATTTGTACGTAAAAAATGGCTTCCGAAAGAAAAAAACAAGTCACAAAAACATGACAGATTGTCCCGAATGTCAGCAACAGTCCTAAAATAGTATACATGGATCGTATGGTACCCCGACCACCAAGCCTAAGTTAGTCAATAACAAAAGCGCCCGTCTATACCATGGGCTGAATGAGGAATTCAATAACAAAAGCGCCCGTGGGCTGAATGAGCTGATTCCTCATTCAGCCCATGGTATAGAAGGGCGCTTTTGTTATTGACTAACTTAGGCTTGGTGGTCGGGGTACCGTACGATCGTCAGCCAATCACCGTGCAGGAAAGCCATTCTGGCTTATAGTTGACTTTTTCGTAATGTGAGATTTGGATTAACGGTTGAAATCGCTGTATCCTGACTGGACTAGGTACGATCCGGTCTCGCTTTTAACATTTCCAGGTAGAATATGAAATAATCTATCCACATATACTAGTTGGGGACTGTTGCCGACATTCATAATGGGAACATTTTCCGTGTTTTTGTGACTTGTTTTCTCTGTTTTTGAAGCCATTTTTTACGTACAAATTTCTCTTTTTAAAATTTGAGTTGCACCGATTGTTTTGATACATAACGACATATGCTCCTCGTTTCAATTTACTGGTACATTATATGGTTGAGACTTTTCAGAAAAGGCTGAAAATGACCGAATTCCAGAAGCCCTTTTGACTAATTTATATTCACATGGAGGTCACGCATGAAAAAACGATGCATATCCCCGCAGATAAATAACAAAGGAGATTAGTGTACTGCGGGTAGACTGTGTTTTGTACACCCTCGGGGGCAAAGGGTGGCCGAGGGTGCCAATCGCCACTTGGGTGTACAAAACACCATGGACCCCGTCCCACTCACAGCTAACGTGTAACAATTGTTTTGTTACACCTTCTGGTATTCCACGTTTTTATTCCTCTTCTCGACGATGTGTTGTCATCTTCAAACCTTAGTACGACCATGGTGCGACGGGGTATGCATAGTTTAATAAGCAGACGAACAGTTGTTCAAATAAGAAACATTCTTCACTGTTCCCTCGAGCAGGGGCTTAAAACACTTACCATGCTTACTACAGAATACAAGTTCACTTTACAGCCTGGAAACTACAAAGTAATATTTTAATGGCTTAGGTCGTTCTCCAGATCATTGCAGCAGATGGATGGTGGTGGGCAAGTGCAACGTTTCCCAAACACTTGCTAGTCGTTCACGAATCAGTACTTGTTTCATGTTTGTATTGAGCAGAAACCAGAAGTGAGTTGCGGAAAGCGGAAGTAACATGACTGACGTCAAGCACCTTTTCTATGAGCGGCAAAAAAAGCTAAAATTATTCTCAACAATCCAATTCTTGCGAAACATTGAAGAAAATAATGAACAAAACATTCATCAGATGTTTTCATGAGCTTGTCATCAATAATCGTTGTTTTCAGAATTTCTCGTGATGAATATTTGCTGTTATTGCTTGCAGTTTGTGGTTAAAAAGCTCGATCGCTGAGATTACACTGCTGCATTGGCCGTTCATACTAAAGTTGTGTTTCTCTTTTTTATGGGAATCCCTTATTTTTGTTGCGATGGATGATTACAGTTAGATCACATGCAGTTCCTGGAACTCGAAGTAAAGTGCCGTCAACAAACTTTGGTGTGGCAATCAAATTATTTCAGTATTGCTTAGGCACTGGACACCTCTGTTAATAATTGCCAAAGACCATGCAGTAGCATTATCACTTGGTGTATTCTAATAAACAAATCTGTGAAATTTTGGCTCAATATTGGTCATCGCATTTGGAAGAGTATCATGAAACCAAAAACATCCTTGTTGCACAAATCTGGTGCTTTCAGGTGCCTAATGTTTCTTCAGGGCCTAATGTTTCTTCAGGCCAGAAGGCTTTTAATATTTGAGTGAGCAAAACTACTTCAGAGGGAGCCGTTTCTTACAAACTACCAACTCTCCATATTGCTCCTTTTTTTTTTTTTTCACGCCAGTGAGGTTTTGTATATCCTGTAGTTTCCATTAGTGTCCAGGGGTGGATTTCACAAAGAGTTAGGACTTATCTTATACGTTTGCCCATCCCAGCGCCTTTGGTTAAAGGCGCTGGGGACGAGCGAACATGTGAAAGGGCTGATAGAGGTTGATTCCAATAGAGGGCGCTATGAGAGGGGGGTATGGCGCACATATCAGTGGGTGGCCCAATTTCGAAAGGACGTGTTTTCGATAGAAATTATTTTAAGGCCATGCGCGAAATCTTAACTATCCATTTATACGAAGTTACATTGTCTACTTGCCAAATAACGACTCTCCTCCCCGTTGACTAAACCTACGGGGAATAATTATGTAACGCTCCGCCGATAAGTTGTAGTACTTAGCAAATCATGGAAAACCTTGAACAAGAGGGCGCTCTTTCAGAACTATAGACTTGACCTTTATTCAACACTCTGGACGCTTTAGCAGCGCACAAAACCGCTAGTTACACAGGGAGCTATGTATTTGAAGTGTTGTCTTTAAACGACGATAATCGTAAGATTTAATTTTAATATGATATTTACATTTATAATATTTTAACTGTGGTTTTTCTTTTATAAATTGTAACCTTCTCTTAACTGTGCACGTTTTCTTTTTTTTTTACATAGATTCGTTTATGTATTTTTTTATTTTTAATGATTCATTTACTAACTTCGAGTTTTTCCAGTCAAGACCACTAACAAAAAAATCGTTTTGGGCATTTTGTCTTCTCAATGTTATACTAAGCCTACTCAACTTGGCCAAAACAAGCGTCCAGTTTGTTATAACTTGTCACATTTTGCTAAAAATTGACCGAAAGTTCTATGCCATTTGCATTGACACTTCCAAGAGTAAGATTACTTTAGTGTTTTTGCACACATTTAAAAAATATATATGAAAAATTAGCACTTTAGCGTTTAGCATTTTCACCACAAATATAAATTGATATTGCAAATCAACCGTCTGCATGATGAGTCTACTATTTGCTATCTACGTAAGCCCATTAGTGCAATCTGTATTTATATTTTCAATGCATGCATTATTATTTTCAATACATGTATTTATGTTTTCAATGCAGTTATTTATTTTTTCAATGCAGTTATTTATATTTTCAAAACAGCTAATTATATTTTCAAGAGCAGTTAATTATTTTTTTATGGTCTCTACGAAACCAAGGTTTGGTCACAGGCCTTAGTATTACATCGAATACAGACCTGTAGTTCAGTGACCCTTGAGTGACCACGTTTCGTGTATTGAAAATATAAATACATATACTGAAAACCATAGAGCTATATAATAAGACCTAGAGGGCGCACTCGGCTGTATGCTGTGCCGACAAGGACGTCGCGTCGACATTTGGAAACCGGGCATAAAACTCAATCGCATGTGTTTTGCCCGTATCTGTTGTGCATGTAAACCATTGATTGAACCTAGGAAAGCCACTAATTTTTCTGAAAACATAAATAAATGTATTGGAAATATAAACACATGTATTGAAAATATAAATACTTGTATTGGAAATATAAATACTTGTATTGAAAATATAAATACTTGTATTGAAAATATAAATACTTGTATTGAAAATATAAATACTTGTATTGAAAATATAAATACTTGTATTGAAAATATAAATACTTGTATTGAAAATATAAATACTTGTATTGAAAATATAAATACTTGTATTGAAAATATAAATACTTGTATTGAAAATATAAATACTTGTGTTGAAAATATAAATACTTGTATTTAAAATATAAATACATGTATCGAAATTTAAATAGCTGCATCGAAAATATAAATAGCTGTACTGAAAATATAAAATAGCTGCACTGAAAATATAAATGCATGCACTTGCCAAATAAATAAATGTAAAAGCGAAAATGTTACTACAAATAGACTGCGCGTCGTGCGGCCTTTGTCAAACGGGGTCACTATAAAGAGTCACTGAACTACCAGGTCTGTATTCGATGCAATTCTAAGGCCTGTGACCCAACCTGGTTTCGTAAAGTCCATAAAAATAAAATTAGCTGCTCGTGAAAATATAATTAGCTGCTCTTGAAAATATAAATAAAGATGGCACTAATGGGCTTTCGTAGTAATCCCTACAAAAAAATTAATAAGATGACTCGGCGTGATTTTAAATACCACAATTTGCATTCTCAATTAATTAACCCTGGAAAAAAGCATTATAGGTTGACAGATATACCAAAGCTTTTTTTTGAGCTTCCTGCACGTCATTTATACACTGAGTTTCTATGGCAATGGTGTACTGTGCGCGAATTATACCAAACAGTGAGTAGTGTAGACTTAGTTCATGTTTGCGTGGCCGATAATTTTCTTGCGGTCTCTCTGAAAATGGCATCGACTCGAACCCAGTTTGGTCGTTTTCTTTGGAGTATAGGGAAGATTTTTGCGACACTCTTGGTGTTTGAGGTGTACAGCCTTCAACATGTGGACGCCGAACTAACTGGTGAGTCAGGACATTATTTATAAAGTTATCAAATAAACAAAACTAGACATTAAAGGAACACGTTGCCTTGGATCGGTCGAGTTGGTCTTTGAAAAGCGTCCTGTAACCGTTTGTTATAAAATCGACATGGTTAGAAAGATGTTGTAAAAGTATAATACAATGATCTACACAAATATGCCTCGAAATTCCGTGGTTTTCGTTTTACCTCGTCGACTAACACGGTCGGCCATTTATGGGAGTCAAAAATTTGACTCCCATAAATGGCCGACCGTGTTAGTTTGCGACGTAAAATGAAAACCGTGCAATTTTGAGTGATACTTGTGTGGATCATTATATCCTACTTTTAAAACATCTTTCCCCATATGCATTTCATAACAAACGGTTTCAAACGCTGTTCATAGACCAACTCGTCCGATCCAAGGCAACGTGTTCCTTTAAGTTTGTGAACAAACACAGAGCTGTTCCATGTCGTGTTGATCCGAAAGTGCTTTAAGACACTGTACACTATTGGTAATTGTCAAAGGCCAGTCTTCTCAGTTAGTGTGTCTCAACTTCTACACAAAATAAAAACCTGTGAAAATTTGAGCTCAATCGGTCGTCAAAGTTGCGAGATAATAATGAAAGAAAAAGCACCCTTGTCACGAAGTTGTGTGTTTTCATATGCTTGATTTCGAGACCTCATTTTCGTGATCTCGAAAACCACTTCACTTCAGAGGGAGCCATTTCTCACAATGTTTTATACTATCAACCTCTCCCCATTACTCGTTACCAAGCAAGGTTATATGCTAATAATTATTTTGAGTAATTACCAATAGTGTCCACTGCCTTTAATGCTTCACAATAAATCACCACAACATGTAGATCAATGTCACTCTACTTGCCTCTTAATAATTCTAGATGTTATTTTCACTTTGCTGCACACACTTCCTCGCGTGAAAAACGTGAAAAAACGTGTAATTATCACCTTTTTCAAGCTCTCAAGGATCTTCATGATAATTCGCTTCTGTAGTTTTAGACAATATCGAAGTCTTATATAGCGCACGTATCTACCAACAAGGTACTCAATGCGCTGAGTAGATACAAACTTTTAGAAAGATAGTTTGGTGATAAATTCTGAGACCCAATTATATAGCACTCTATTAGGGTTTACAAGGTCATACGGGCCATACAGCAGTCACAGCCAGGAACACCGGGGCGAACCCCTTCTCTTTCCCATCTGAAGCACGAAGCAATGGTTAAGTGTCTTACTTAAAGGCAGTGGACACTATTGGTAATTACTCAAAATATTTATTAGCATAAAACCTTTCTTGGTGACGAGTAATGGGGAGAGGTTGATGGTATAAAACATTGTGAGAAACGGCTCCCTCTGAAGTGCCATAGTTTTCGAGAAAGAAGTAATTTTCCACGAATTTGATTTCGAGACCTCAGATTTAGAACTTGAAATCAACCATCTAAACGCACGAAACTTCGTGTGACAAGGGTGTTTTTTTCTTTCATTATTATCTCCGACGACCGATTGAGCACAAACTTTCACAGGTTTGTTATTTTATGCATATGTTGAGATACACCAACTGTGAAGGCTAGTCTTTGACAATGTCAGAGTCTTTAAGGACACAAGTGTCACACGGCTTGGGATTCAACCCACACTCTGCTGATCAGGAACACCAGAGTTTTAAAGCAAGACACATTACCATTGCTTCGTCCTTCGGATGGGAAGTAAAACCGTTGGTTCCGTGGCTTGTGTAACGCACGTAAAAGAACCAAGTGCACTTATCGAAAAAGCGAAGGGTTTCGCCCCGGTGTTCCTGGTTTGACAGGCAGCATATTGCGCCACAGCACCACGTGAAACATAACATGGGGCTAAGGATAATGTGTCGTAATTCAAACTTCGTCCCACTCACCTTGCAGTAAATACATTGCGCTATATATGTATCCTTTTGAAAAAGGCGCGTTATAAATACGGTTATTATTACCTTTTGTGTTAAAGCATGCTCTATGAAGTTGGGCCAAGAACAAATGCTCACTCTGAGTTCAAATCTTTCTGATTGCTCATTAATAAATCCAATGAAGCATAGCTACCTTTAAAAGAAAATTCATGATGAGCTGGTAGTCCATTAATTGTATTTTGGCCGCATGCTGTTTGCTTTCCTTGACGGCAAACATCTAACGCCCAGAGTCGCTTGCGTTTAAATTGGATTTTAATGAGTGCTCGAAAAGGGATGTTTTTCTTACAGTAAGCCTTCAACTACACAGTCATGAGATTGTCGTTGAGTGAAATTATCAATGCTTCACACCCGATTGTCGATGTTGTTTGCAAAATATGTAGACATGTATGGTAGACTAAAAAATTACAAACAAAGAAACAAAATAAATGGGGACAACATTCTGTTTTTTTTTCGTTTTTTTTTCGTCCCAGAAGTGACACTTAAAGGCAGTAGACACTATTGGTAATTACTCAAAATAATTATTAGCATAAAACCTTACTTGGTAACGAGTATTGGGGAGAGGTTGGTAGTATAAAACATTGTGAGAAACGACTCCCTCTGAAGTGGAGTAGTTTTTGAGAAAGAAGTAAGTTTCCCATATTTGATTTCGAGACCTCAAGTTTAGAACTTGAGGTCTCGAAATCAACCATCTAAACGCACACAACTTTGTGTGACAAGCGTGTTTTTTCTTTCATTATTATCTCGCAACTTCGACTACCAATTGAGCTCAATTTTTCACAGGTTTGTTAATTCATGCATATGTTGACATACACCAAGTGAGAAGACTGGTCTTGCTTTCTTTAATGGAGCACAATGGTTTATTGTTTACGTATTTGGAATCATAGATATTATTGTTTCAGGATATCGAGATAAAAAACAAAAGCGGTCAAAGGTCAGCGTAGACGCTTTACCAGGCGTTACAATTGCCAATTACCGGATATTGCTTCGCAGTGTTGCAAGCAGAAAGTGTTCTACTAATGCGAGGCGTAAGGATCAAGCCGTCGATTTCACAAAGAGTTAGGACTCGTCTTATCTCGAGTTAGGACGAGTAACTCTTCCTAACTTAGGATTAATATTAATGTCTGCATGCTACAATGCAGTGTTGGGACTCGTTCTAAGTCCTAAGATTAGTCTTAAGTTAGGAAGAGTTTTGTGAAATCGACGGCTGTCTACATACTATCCATCTCAAACGCGTGTGTATGAACAACTGGCATAAATACACGAGAGAAAAAAATATATATGTATATATATCGGGTGACCAATGAAAATTCCGGTTACATGCCCGAACGTTACCATACGTCCACTTGAAGTTTCCGTGTCCCTTACGTTTATGTTATGGTGCATTACCTAGTGAGACGACAATTATTTTAGCATGTACACCACCTTTACGCGACTCTCCTGAAAACATTGCGGTGTGATTTTAACTTGTTTTCTCAAAATCATGAAGCCAAAGTTTCCACAGGTAGATCCCACCACAGACAATCCATCTTCAATCACAGTGACTTGGGATTCATGTCATGGCCCGAACACCTCTTTGTTGTCATTTATAGCTCTCGATAATATCATATTATTAGATTGCTCTCCAACTTTTTGCCCGTAGGTCTATGTCATTCTTCTGATAAAAAAATAAACATATATTTATATATTATTTTATAACGAATTTCTTTCACAATTAGTAGCACTATCCGCCAATAAAAATACTGCATCCTAGAGCTGCTAAGCAGAAAATATGGCTCATAAGGTTTCTGCTTCAAATGCACCATGATATCATTTACAGTATATAAAATGATATTATATTTTGGCTGGTAACCCTATGCTGGCCAGCATAATTTTGTTGTACTTAGTTACATTTTGTTTAAAGGAACACTGCCTTGGATCGGACGAGTTGGTCAAAACAAAAGCGTTTGTAACCGTTTTTTATAAAATGCATATGGTTGGAAAGATGTTTTAAAAGTAGAATACAGTGATCCACACAAGTTTGCCTCGAAATTGCGTGGTTTTCTTTCTACTGTGCGAACTAACATGGTCGGCCATTTATGGGAGTCAAAATTTTGACCCCCATAAATGGCCGACGTGTTAGTCGACAAGGTAAAAGGAAAACCACGCAATTTTGAGGCATGTTTGTGTGGATCATTGTATTCTACTTTTACAACATATTTCTACCCATATGCATTTTATAAAAAACGGTTACAAACGCTTTTCAAAGACCAACTCGACCGATCCAAGGCAACGTGTTCCTTTAAAGACACCTGACACTGTTTGTGTTTGTCAAAGACCAGTATTTTCACTTGGTGTATCTCAACATAATTATGCACAAAATAACAAACTTCTGAAAATTTGAACTCAATTGGTCGTCGAAGTTGCGAGAGAACAATGGAAGAAAAAACAAATTGTGTGGTTCCAGATGCTTGAATTCGAGACCTCAGCTGAGGTCTCGAATTTAGATCAAATATTTTAGTGGGAAATTACTTCTTTTTCAAAAACTATATTACTTCAGAGGGAGCCGTTTATCACAGGGTTTTATACTACCAACAGCTCTCCATTGATCGTTACCAAGTAAGTTTTTATGCTAATAATTAGTTTGAGTAATTATCAATAGTGTCCAGTGCCTTGAGTCAGTCTTGGGGTTAACTTAATTAATACAATTACTAATCTGTTCCCCTTTCTTTTGATTGAACACATAAAATAAACGTGTGTGTGCAATTTGTTTACCTCCATCTGTAGTTCTTTCCGTCAAAGGAAAGTCAGCATCACAAAGCAAAACTTACTTATACGACGACTTAAGAGCAGACAAGGCTGTGGATGGCAGCACAACTACTTACTTCAGATCCGGTAAGCTTAACAATCATTCGTGGGAGTATCCCCCCCTTTATAAATGTGGCCTAGCGGGTAAGAGCACGAACTCAAGCTCTGGTGTTTGTGTTCAGCAGAGTGTGGGTTCGAATCCCAGTCATGATACATGTGTCCCTGAGCAAGACACTACTATAATTGCTTCTCTCCGTCCAGGGATAAATGGGTACCTGTGAGGGCAGATATGGTTGTTGTAATTGATTTAGCTTAGTGCTGAGGGCAGATATGGTTGTTGTAATTGATTTAGCTTAGTGCGCCACATTTTGCCACCACATGCTGTATATTCCCCAAGGAGCTGAAACGCGGATTGATTCGATATTCTTGTGCAAAACCGAGACGGTTTTTGTTGATGTTTTGTCAGCAAATAAACACTGTAATCAGCGGAAACTTTTAAAAGTGACTTTATTATATCTTTCGTCATAATGTTGTCTACAAATCACCCGTGGCACAACATTCAGCCAACCTAACCAGGAACACCAGTTCGAACCCCTTCTCAATACGATAAATGAACTGGGTTTGTTTACGTGAATTTAACAAAAGTAACACGGAACCAACGGCTTTACGTCCCATCCGAATGAAGCGGCAGTAATGGTTAAGTGTCTTGAATTTGATTTCGAGACCTCAGAATTTAAGCATCTGAAAGCACACAACTTTGTGTGACAATGGTTTTTTTCCCATTATTATCTCACAACTTCGACGACCAATTGAGCTGAAATGTTCACAGGTTTGTTATTTTGTGCATATTATGTTAAGAAACACCAAGTGAGAAGACTGGGCTATGACAATGGACCCTTCCCATGAAATATGCTGATTACATTCACGCATGCGTACGGACCCTGTTGGTTGGCAAACACCATAGAGTTGTGCACTAAGCAGACGCGCAATCGCGTCTGCGTCACGCACCCATTAGCCGTGTGCAATTTATATATTTCATGGGAAGGGTCTATTACCGAAGGTGTCCAGCGTAATTAACATTTGCTACTACATCCACTCCGTTTGCACACAGTTTAAAGTCACCTGGAAATATAATTTATTCTTCCTCAAACAGTAAAGTATATGTTTCTAATCAATAACATAATTTTCTGAGTAATTGTTTTTAACGATTTATATGTTTAAAAAAATAAATAAAGTTGTGTGGGGGATGACCCCGCCTACCCCCTTTGTGACGTCAATCGAGGAAGACTTTGCCTCGATCTAACATCGAACACACTTACCTGCAAGTACATTCAAGTCCTAGTTGTGAGTTTTACGTTTCGAAAAGGGTTTTTTCTTGCATTTTTCCGGCAATGTCGACCAGGTGGATGCAGCAAAACAACTAAAGATCGGGTCAGTTTGCAAAGCGGTCCGGTCCGACTTCTTTTCCAGCGCTTTGCAGCAAACACTTCGACCCTCGAGAATCCGGAATACACTACACGTTATGACATGAAGAAAAAAGTTCTTTTCTAAAACATGACGTCATCCTAACAATTTTTCCAGCTAGTGGGGAAGTCGAAGAAGGTACCTCAAAGACGTAACGAACCTAAAGGAGCATTTGCCTAACGTGAAAACAAATCAGGTATTGTTTCAACTTTGATGGCATGTTTTTAGCTTGCGCCAAGCGTCACTATCTTGTGCTGGCACTGCATGCGATACATCGAGCCTCGATCGACGTCACGAACAGCGCCCTCTCGGGTCGGGCTTATTTTCAAATTTGTAAATAACATGGAAACTAATTGATCAAAACCTTAGTTAATTGATTTTTCATATTCCACTCATCAAAACACATATTTTAGTGACAAAAGCTTTATTTTGACAAAATACCACTTCCAGGTGACTTTAAGCCCGTTCGGCTATACTTGTCGGAACGTAGCGAGATTGAGTTCGGTGTGATGGGTGGGGGGGGGGGGGGGGTATTACCAGATTTCAAGCAGTACTTACTGTGTTAATCAAGACCAAATTCTGGGTTTTGTTTTTGGCTTTTTATACTACAGGGGCGTCAGACCCACATCCTTGGTGGAGAGTAGATTTTGATACAAACTACGATCTGGGTAGCATCACAGTTACATTAAGAGCAGGCTGTTGTGGTGACTATAATTCGTTGTATCATAGAAACCTGACGTGGGCATCATCAATGCATTGTTATTGTAATACATGTTTCCATGGTGTCTGTATTAGGGTTAAAAACTGCTGAGAGCAAACAGGACAAACTCTTGCTATGACCAAATCAAGCTGAAATTTACAGGAGGGTCTTACTTTGGTAAAGACTGTATAGTAAGCACCCAGCGAAATTACTTCATCTGAAATAACCCCATTAGTCAGAAGTCTATGAAGATATGAAATTTTTTATTTTCAAAACCCCATAACATCCAGGTGACTTTTGGAGATTAAAATATATCGTTGGTGTACCATAGGGAGTGCTGCGGTCAGAGATGCGGTGTTTGTACCCGCTGTCACCTCGCTAAAATGTGAATGATTTGATGCAGTTTTGCAGTACCGTAAAATTTTTCAAAACCTGCTCTCAGTCGTAAACTTGACCCCACAAAATGGCGTGTCGTGTTAGTTCACGACGTAAAGGGAAAACCATATCGAGGCATATTTGTGTTGATCATTATATTCTACTTTATAAACATCTTTCTAACCATGCAGTTTATAACCAACGGTTTGATAGACCAACTCGCCCGATCCAAGGCAACGTGTCCCTTTAAAGTTTGTTAACCTAAAAAGTCAGGGTGGCAAACGGGAAGGGAGTGGGGGGGGGGGGTGAGCACGGATACTAAAATATGAGAGCACGCCAACCCCCGTGCGCCCTACAGAATGTAGACCTACAGAATGTAACAACCATTTTGCCCTGTTTTAGGAGATGATTTCATCGGAGCAGTAGCACGAGCAGGGTTAAGTCCGAATGTCACTGACAACCAACAGTGTGGCTTGCCCGCTACTGTGGAACAATCCCAACCTGGTGCCGTGATTACATTCATCTGTGACCCATCAATGACAGCCAAGTACGTCAGCTTGGATATTGCAAATGGTTACAGGGTTGACCTACACATCGCTGAGGTGACAGTTCAGCTCACAACAGGTCCAGGTACCACACCAACTTCCATTACTTTTCACTTTAATTCAATCCAATCCCTTTTTATGTTACTACCATGGATGAATTTGTTTCCAATCAACAAAACTGTGTACATCTTGTCGAAGGGTCAAAGCTCATTTCACATTTGCGCTCGATTTCACAGAGAAGACCGACCATGTAGCTGCAAATCAACCCCTTGTCACAATTGTATAAATCCTGTTGGCACTTCAGACTTATCTGATACTTATCTGATATTTGGGTACTTTTGTAACACAACATGTACATTAAACCTGCACCGTTTGAAGATAGTAGAAAGCTTCCCAGTAACAAGCAATATGCAACAAATGAGAAATTTGTTGGTTTGCTGTTTTTATCAAGGAAGAAATTTCATGGTAAGCAATTTTTTGTGCTTAGCATCTCTATGAAATTGGGCCTTGCATACATCTCAATCAACGCATACAGCGCGTATAACGAGTATTTGCGGCAAGGATGGAGTGCGTTTTTGGCGACCCCAACCATTAACATGTTTTAGCTGTGGTCATCGGTCGAGCGATTTCGCGTGTTCTATTGAACTGCGGTGATGATGCGGTTCAGACCAAACGGTAACCGACTTGTTGAGTCGGTTGGGCTTGGATGGGGTCGCCAAAACGCACTCCTATGCAAGGAATTAATTAGCTTTTTCAAACGCCCCCATGTGTCCAATTAATGTCAGTTGAATCCAGTCTTATCTCGAGTTAGGACCAGTTACTCGTCCTAATTTAGGACTATCCATGCAATTTGTATATCTCCTAGGACAAGTCCTATAAAGTTAGGACTAGTCCTAACTCTTTGTGAAATCGACCCCTGGAAAAGTAGTATGGTCCCCCGTCTTTTATCCGCAAGGATAAAGACAGCTTGTACTTGCTTTTCAGAACCAGTGATTTCATTGGATACAAGGATTTCATTGGATAAATGTGCAGTGACGAGAGCTTTCCATAGCTGTTTGATTGGTCGGGGTGATGTGGTTGCAGCTGATAAACATACCACTTCGGACCAATCAAAACAAAGATGGACAACTTTACTTTCAGTCGTCTGTCTGCTGCTTGCAGTGTCAATGTGTACCAGAGTCTGCACGTGTATTATGTATGGTACATAATACATGCTCTTTTAATTTAAAAGAGTGAAAAAACACTCTTTGAAGAGCCATTTTGAGGGACATGTTCTTCCACTCTTTTAGATTGAAGTTTGCATCTTTTTGAGTGATGTTTCACTCTGCCATGGAGTGAAACCCCTCTAAAAGAGTAGAATTACCACCACTCTTTTTAAAGAGGTAAATGAGGGACAGTTCGAAATGTAAAGTGTGGTGTTTTTCAATCTTTTACATTCAGAGAGTGTAGTCTACAACGTAATAGTGTTGGTGTAGATTTTGACTGCGTATCTCTATGTTAAATGAATGTAGGTGAAATATGAACGAGATTGGCCTACGCTGGAGGCCATTCTCTGGCGTTATTCACGAGCCTCGAAGTGTGACGTCAGATGTTCAGGCTACTGGAAAAGTAACTTAACACAGCACGATATGATACTAATATTTTGTTTTTCTTGAAAGTCTGATTGTTGTAATCTGGTGTATGTTTCATATCGGGCTACAGTTTTTTTGGTAAACTGTTTGTATTGTATATGTGTTTTTATGCCGAATAAATAATAATATAGGTTTTCTCGGTCAAATTCGGCAAATGAGCAGTCAATTTAATTTTCATGCGTTCGAATTTAAGCTGTTTTGCCTCTCCAGTTGGTACTGCGTTTCAAATTCAGAATTCGGCCGTTCAATTTCGTTTTGGGTCGAGTCAAATTCCTTTAGCCCTCTGTTCAATTTAGCGTAGCGTCATTCTTTTTCGTGACACACACGCCTCAAGAAGCGTCTACGAATTTGAATGCTGCTCTGATGAATTGTTAAATTAAATGATTATTTTGTTAATTCGAATGACGCAACATTACATTTGACTAATCCCAAAACGAAATCGAATGTCCCTTTTGAGTAGCATTCGATTTTGCGCGAAATAGAATAGTTTGGCTGCTCATTTTCCAAAATTGACCGAGAAAACATATAATAACAATAGGTCAGCATTTTAAAATTGAATCTTTTTGTTTTCTTGCAGATTTACCTCTGATTGGATACCCAACTTCACAACACGCAACTCGTGGTGATCATTTACTTGCTTCCTCAGCAATTGACGGACAGATTAACATTTGGAGTGAAACAAGTATGCCCTTGCTATTTGTATTGTTTTAACACACCGCACACATCCGTATCATATGGGCCCAATTTCATGGCTCTACTTACCGTAAGCACGGAATCGGCGCTTACGGAAGCAGGGAATTTTGTGCTTACGGCAAGCGTATTTCACGGGTAAGCGGCGAACTAGGCATTCTACGCTTACAAGGCTAGCACAGAAGTTCGGCGCTTGCACGTAAGCGGGGAATCGTGATCGTAAGCGCAGAATTCGGCGGTAAGCAGAGCCATGAAACTGGGCCCCGATTGATGCCTTTATTGTACCCTGTGTCCAATTTTATAGCGCTGCTTATTAACGCTATTAAGCAAATTTTCGTTTTTGTTTTGTTTACTGTAGCAGTCGAGCAAATTGGTGAGGTGTAAGCTGAGGTGGAAGTGTCTTGGCCAAACGGTTAAGAGCACCAAGTTTAAACTCTGGTGTTTCTGATCAGCAGAGTGTGGGTTCGAATCCCCAGCCGTTACACGTGTGTCCTTAAGCAAGACACTTCACCATTGCTTCGTCCTTCAGATGGGACGTAACGCCATTGGTCCCATGTGTTGTGTAACGCATGTAAAAGAACCCAGTGCGCTTATCGAAAAGAGAAGGGGTTCGCCCCGGTGTTCCTGGCTGTGGCTGCTGTATGCGCCGTAGCACCTTGTAAACCCTTATAAGGTGCTTATTAGGGTCTCAAAATTCATCATTGCAATATTATCTTACTGAATGTTTGTATGTACTCAGCGCCATGAGTACCTTGTAACCAACGATGAGACCACCAACCTCGACCTGCCTCGAGTGGATGGTCGAATAGTCGACTAGACTGGTCCAACCATCCAAGAAGAGGGATATAGTGTACACATTTTAGTTGTACAAAAAAAAAATAACCCAGGAGAGCTGATGGTGTGAAACGATATTCCTTTTAAAACAGTCCTACCTGTTCTTCTTGCAGAGAGTCAAATTAATCCCTGGTGGCGATTGGACTTAGGTGACGAACACCTCATTGGCAGAGTCAACGTTACGCCAAGAGCAGACTGCTGTGGTAAATGGAAGTATATCATGTAGAGTTTCACAACAACCATTAAATACAACTTTGCATTGTCGTCCCAAAGAAATCTGTCTGACACAGATTCTGTATAAGGGAAATTAAGATTGGCTGAGCATGATTCAACAGAGGGCGCTATCTATCAGAAGAAGTTGGTACACAGTTTGCCAACTTGGGGACAAAATCTCCGGCGGGACAGAATCTCGTGTCACACCAGTTTTAGGTTTGAACATGGTTGAGTAGTCAACTGATCTGACAGCGTTCGAGACATCTAGATCTCACACCCTAACAGCGGTGGGCAGTCGAGTCTGGCGATCCTGCAGTAAATGATCTCAGGATCTCAACAAGCTGGATATAACACTTCCAGGATTCCGTAGGTCTACAGGGAACCGTGACAGAAGTTACTGCAAAGCATCTTTGCAAACAAAACCTCAAACAAATATCTTTGATTTGTCAAACAGGAAACCGTTTCATTGGTGTGACTGTTCGTGCAGGAGTCAATTTGACCCATACTAAGAATCAACAATGTGGCTCACCGGCAACTGCGGAACAGTCTGTTGAAGGCGTCATGGTTGGTTTTAAGTGCGATCCACCAGCAAAAGCCAGGTATGTCAGCTTGGATATCAATGATCGGGGGAAGCTAGACATCGCTGAGGTGACGGTGGAAGAGTACAGCGCTGACGTTGGGAACTGTAAGTTGCAAACTTGTGTAGACATTATATGCATTGTCGTATTAAAGACACTGGACACTATTGGAAATTGCCGAAGACCAGTCTTCTCACTTTGTGCATCTCAACATATGCATAAAATAACAAACCTGTGAAAATTTGAGCTCAATTGTGGTCGTCGAAGTTGCGAGATAATAATGAAAGAAAAAACACCCTTGTCACACGAAGTTGTGTGCCTTTATTTCGAGACCTCTAGTTCTAAATCTGAGGTCTTGAAATCAAATTCGTGGAAATCTACATCTTACTCGAAAACTAAATTACTTCAGAGAGAGCCGTTTCTCACAATGTTTTATACTACCAACGGCTCCCCTTTACTCATTACCAAGAAAAGGTTTTGTGCTATAATCGTTTTGAGTAATTACCAATATTGTCCATCCAAACATGAGTAAACATGTATCCTCTTATAATTTGTAATGCACCTCCATGTTCAGATTGTCCCGTACTGCATCGACAACGCATGCCTACATCTTAGCAAGGTTTCAAACCAAGCTGCCTCACTCAATTCAGATGTCCTCAAAAGTAAAAATAGATCCGTCTATAACAATACTGTCAAAATTTAGCAAATAGCATCAATTTTTTATTTAATTTTCTTTAAAAGCACTGGACACCTTTAGTGATTATCAAAGACCAGTCTTCTCATTTGGTGTATCTTATGCATAAAATAACAAGGCTGTTAACAGTTGAACTCAATAGACCGATTGCACTACCAATGTTTACATGTGATCACGATAGTGGGTATAAAAAACACAGCTACACAGTAAAGACATGGGAAGACTCGTACCGATGGACCATTATTGGCTGTATTTTCAATTAATAACACTTTTAACTAAAAACGGAGCCCTTTTTATAAAGTTGAATATTATGACATCGATTTAATATAAACCACAAGGGAAACTGACTGGGTAAATTTGTAAATGATTTTTGGGGTTGAACAAAGAATTGACTAGACTGGGATTCGAACCAACGACCCCCGGATTAACGTGCCGGATTAACGTGCCGAATGACATTGATTTAAATCACATTTTCTGTTCGATGTTCCCAGTATTCTACTACAAAAGAGGTTTCTTTTGAGAGTATGGTTAGACTATCGTAAATAATTACTGAGGTTCGAGCGAGCTCACGCGCCGTGGATATTGCGTTGTGCACGGCGTGAAGTTGGGCTGTGATAAGGGAGATTGCGAAGTTGTCCAAATCATAGCCGACAGTTACCCCTTCTCATCAAATATTTTATAAAGGGATTTGATCTTCTTAAAGAGATTTTTATTGAAAATATTGGCAGCAAAATCATGCAAAAATGAGGGCAATGTAAAACCACAGTTTCTGTGCACAAACACATGACATCGTGTGAATATTCTCTTAAAATTTCCTATTTTGTGGAACCGTGTTTACCAATACTGGCATTGTTCAGCCACCGGTAAGGTCTCATGTTACAAACTCCGGAATATCCTTCAGTGATTTCGAAAATTTAATCATTTTTTATCCAAAAACTGCAACAGTAATCGTGTCTTTTTAACGCATGTTTATATGCAGTGGGAGACTTTTTTAAAGCTCTGCCACTAGAGGGCAGCAGACCTACCAGGTAAGGGTGCACAACTCCTATAGCAAACAATGGTAAATGCTAAAAATTCAAAAATACTCAAAAAATATTTAGAAGTCTCTCAGCCTCTTGAAAATTAAATCAGATACATTGTCATACAACTAAACTTCAGATTTCTTCTCAATTTTAGGTAGGTCAGCATTTTGGAATTTTTGCTAATTACCCTAGAAGAAACACTCCCCAAAACTCATGCACACCGCTTGTTATCCTTAATTGGGGAACTCGTGTCCAGTACGTCCTGTTCCAGAACAGTTTGGTTTATGCTGGCAATGTGTTATGAAAAACAAAAATACAGTTTGGCTAAATCTAAAATACAAAATCAAAAACACGCAAAACACAAGGTATTTGCTGTCAGTGACCGTCACTCATGCTTCTTCTATTCCTAAGTTGTTGACATTACCTGGTGAAGAGCGCCCTCTCTTGGTGATTGGCAGATAGTCTAAAGTTTCCCATACCCACTATAGGTCACGTGACGCTCGGAGCGCAATCGGTCTACTGGTCGTCCAAGTTGTGTGCTTTCAGATTCGAGACCTCAATTCAAATATTTTACTGAGAAATTACTTTCTCAAATACTATATATTTTATAGTTTTATAGTTACTTTAGAGGGAGCCGTTTCTAAAAATGTTTTATGCTGTTATTTTACTTACAGCCATTGGACCCTTTCGGTACAGAAAAAAAATAAAAGTTCACAGATTTACAAATAACTTACAGGGTTTACAGAAGGTAGTGGTGAAAGACATCTCTTGAAATACTAGTCCATGACATGCTTTACTTTTTGATAAAACAGTAAAACGATATCAATTCTCGATAGTGAGAATTACGGATTTATTTTAAACACATGTCATGACACGGCGAAACGTACGGATACAAGGATGGGTTTTCCCGTTATTTTCTCCCGACTCCGATGACCGATTGAGCCTAAATTTCCACAGGTTTGTTATTTTATATAGAAGTTGTGATACACGAAATGTGGGCCTTGGAAAATACTGTTTACCGAAAGGGTCCAACGGCTTTAAAAGGAAACTAGACTAACGGAAGACGGAAATGAAACTCATGTTTGGAAACTAAATTATAGTTTCAACTAATTTCAATAGAAAGGTTTCTTACCTCAGTAAATCAATGAGCATAAGAAATAAATACATGTGGTGCGACCAAGGAGTCATCTGCGCCAGTTCAATGGTCGGAGAGTGTTTTTTATGGGGGCGGGTTGGGGGGGGGGGGGGGGCTAAACAACAAAGGTCGTAGTGGGATCAAGCTACTGAAATGGCTCCACAACAATAAAGCCCTACATTGCTCGTTACAAAGTAAGTTTTATGTTAGCAATTGTAATTAGTAAGTACAATGTGTAATGACCATTAGTGTCCAGTGCCTTTACATCAATAACAAAAAGGTTTTTGTAGAAGTCGACATCAGTAATGTGACCATATTTATATAAGACTTTGTTTCTTTCAGCCTTAACAACGATTCCTGTCGATCCTACTACAGAGGAAAGAGAAACCACTACAAAAGGTGAGAGTAAGTTCAGCAAAAGATGAACTTATCACTATAGTTATTAGAACATTTCACAAAGTCGTTGATGTATGGCAATTGAAACCACCTCTGACATCACATGTAATAAAGTCTCTCTAAAAACGTCCGGATCCAGGTCCCATTGGTGCTGATCATGTCGGACCCGATATGACTTGGAATCTTTTACAAAATGACCCAGAAGAGACTCAAAATGACACAAACTCCGACTTATAATCCCATTCTTAAAGGCAGTGGACACTATTGGTAATTACTCAAAATAATTATTAGCATAAAACCTTATACTTGGTCACGAGTAATGGGGAGCTGTTGATGGTCCACACATTGTGAGAAACGGCTCCCTCTGAAGTAACATAGTTTTCGAGAAAGAAGTAATTTTCTCCGAATTTGATTTCGAGACCTCAGATTTAGAATTGGTCTCGGAATCAGCATCTGAAAGCACACAACTTTGGTGTGACAAGGGTATTATTTCTTTCATGATTATCTCGAAACGACCGATTGAGCTCAAATGTTTACAGGCTTGTTATTGTATGTTTTAAAGCCATTGGGCCCTTTCGGTACAGAAACAAAAAAAAAATCACAGATTTACAAATAACTTACAGGGTTTACAGAAGGTAGTGGTGAAAGACTTCTCTTGAAATATTATTCCATGAAATGCTTTAGTTTTTGAGAAAACAGTAAAACAATATCAATTCTCGATGTCGAGAGTTACGGATTTATTTTAAACACATGTCATGACACGGCGAAACGTGCGGATACAAGGGTGGGTTTTCCCGTTATTTTCTCCCGACTCCGATGACCGATTGCGCCTAAATTTTCACAGGTTTTTTATTTGATATAGAAGTTGGGATACACTAAGTGTGGGCCTTGGACAATTCTGTTTATCGAAAGGGTCAAATGGCTTTAATGTTGAGATACACCAAGTGAGAAGACTGGTATTTGACAACCAACAGTGTCCACTTTCTGGGTCGTCCTGAACCAAAATGAAATCTCAGTAAGCTTGACTATATCATTGTATTGTTTTTTTTCAGCCGTAACAACAATTACCGGTACTGTAGGAGCTGTTACAGCAGAAGAACAAATTCCCACAAAAGGTAAGAGCTTAATCGGCACAAAAACCTCGTCACTAGTTTGAAAATAATGCACAGTTGTTGATTTTGTATTGTATTTGAAATATGTTTTCCATCTCTGACATCTCTTATATTATCTCTGCAGCAATATGTAATAAAATTACTCTAAAAAAAGTCCCGTTGGTGCTGGTCAATTTTGGGCTCAGTCTGACCCGAAATCTGTGTCAGAATGACCCTGAAGACGTCCACAATAATTCAGGTTTAAACTTCACAAAACACTTGTGAGTTATCAGCCTGAGCCGGAAATGGGTAGAGTCAGCCCCACCCCCTGTGAACCTGGTTGAAATCTCCACCAGTAATGGACGATTACAGTTTGGTTTCTTTTCAGCCGTTACAACAGTTACCGGTACTGTAGCAGTTACTACAGTGGAAGGAGATACTCCAACAAAAGGTGAGAGTAAACTCATCATGAGTTGCACTAAGGCCAATCACTAGTTGGAAGAAATGTTCAAACGACCAGATACATTCATTAATAATGTTCACTTTATTTCAGGCGTTACATCAGCCGTTCCAACTACTGCAGAAGTTACCGTAATTAGTCAAAGTCAAACAAAAGGTGAGGATATTGTATACGGTTTCCGTTTTCACCAATTTGATGATTTTTTCCCCAATTGTTGGATGATGTTTCAATTGGAAACTGGACCTTATGAATCAAATTTACTCTTTTAAAAAAGACAAAACAACAATCAAATAACCTTTATCAGTGACATTCAATAATTTGATCAAAATACACACTTAGCAATGATATTGATCTGGGCGAATTTGCCCGATTCTCCTCTAAATAAATAAGAACATAGGCCTACATTACATGGCATGGATAATTAGCTCGAGGTCAAACATTTAAACTCAGTCGTGTGAGGGCGCCCATATACTCTAAATCTGCCCCGGATGATGTCACCCATGTGGGGAAGATATGATGAAGGAGAATGCGTCAAAATAGGGTAAAAGAAGAAGTTTCCACAGTTCACCGTATCGGGGGGGGGGGGGGGGGGGGGGGGTCTCATGCCACACCATGTTTCTAGTCACAATAGTCCTTTGACCTGATTCTAGTTCAGGTTGACCTGGACACTGCTTGAAAAAAGGGGGAATGTTAACTCGATGTTGGGGTCAGTTTTACCGATTTGGGGCATTCTGACAGAGATTCAAGTATACTATGAGTCTTAAGGACCCGGAATCTTAAAACCGTCCAAGACTGAAACTTTGAAGGGTCACATCTGTAAACTTTGTTTTTCAGTCGTCGATTACCCCAAATCCAGGTCAGCAAACTTCAACCGCATATACAAAGGTAGCTCTATTGGGAACCCCGACCCTCTATCAACTGAAGTAGCTTGGAATCTCAAGAGGTGTGCCGCACGTTGCGTCGTACATGATCTGTGCTACATCTTTGACTTTGCACCGAGAACAGGCAGATGTCATCTCTACAAACTACTCGACAAGGTTATCCCAAAACATGACAGCGACTTTTACATCTATGAATTGGCGAAATGTCTCTCTGAGCTATCCATTTGTAAGAACTAACAGGGTGGTTTAATTTATCGGACAAAGCTTATTCAGTTTGGATAAACTAAGGTAACTAATTATTGTTACAGTTTAAGGGATGTGGAGGGGGCGCCTGTGACGCATTTTAACACACGTTATTGAGTTTAATTTGTTTGTGTCTTAAGCATAAACAAAATCGATGATCATAATAAAAACTAACATTTGCTTTTACTAGCCTTTTACTTAAATCCTTATAAATAAAAGTAAGCCTTAACTTGCTAGTAATTGGTCGAACAAGTAAGTAAATGCACTTGCTTGAGGGACTATTCTTATTGAGATGTAAATACAACCGACCTGTTACTATTGTCCTGTAGCATTTACTTGTAGATTTAAAAGATACTGGACCGAATAAAGGCCAGCATTAGCTAAAGGTCGAGAAGTAAAAGATCAGGCATGAGCACTTGCTCAAATCTCTATAAATAACCTTTTACTGGATTAAATACCATTTACTTGAACGGATTAGTAAGTGGTCAGAGAAAAGCACAATAGCGGGGTATTCAGGTGTATAACATTAGCGGGCATGGACTCATATATCAATTGCGATTAACTGAAATGCAGGCGGCAGTTTCCACTTTGTCAAGTTTTGATGGCGGTAGTGGCTGTGAAGAGGAAACTACGGTGGCTGGGGTGGATTTCACAAAGGTAGTCTTAACTTAGAACTAGTCCGAGGCAATGCTAAGAGATAGGACTAGTCCTGAGGTTTGAGACTAGAAGTATTTATAAAATTAAATGTGGACATTACAAAATATTGCGTTGTCCTCTGTGCTGTACAGTCACTCTGATTATTTGTATGAATGTGAAGGCCTCCAGCACTAGGTTTTATTTTTTTCGATGACAGGGAAGGGTCCCAACGACCATGTTTTGCGCTTGCATGCTGTGAGTTATTTATTTCATCTCTAACATTGTCCAGGCGTAGGCTTATTCGTAACGATATATAAAATCTAAATAAAAAAGGGGAAACAGTTTTTAAAGAACACAACAAGTCTTTTGGGGGGGGTTTTCACAGTATACATATTTCAGAAAGAGCTCATTTTTACCCCAGGTCAAAATTCCAGTTGAACCTAGTTAAACTAGGTTTAACTGGAACTAGTTCAAAACCAGTTGATAAACTAATTAAACACAGTTAAAACCAGTTGGTTTTATATGGAAAATGGACAGAAACCAACTGGTTTATAATTTCAACCTAGTTGAACACAGTTAAACCTAGTCCAAACCAGTTGGTTAATATGGAAAATGGACGAGTTTGGTCACTATCCAGTTGAACCAGTTGACACCAGTTTAACTAGGTTCAACTGGAATTTTGACCTGGGACATGATCAAACTATATAAATGTTCTACTAAAAATATATATATGAATGATTGCAGGTCTGATACTTTTTGGGAAGAAGGGGGAATTTTTTTTACATTTAAGGGGCCTTTGAATGGTGCATGGAGGCAATTCCCCTCTTTGTTCTCTCTTCTGTAAATATCATACCTGTGATCACTATTGTTGCATGTCTAATTCTAAAGTTTTTAATACAATTAGTGAGCGTTTTATTCATTGTCGTTTTAGATGTCATGCAAATAAAATAATGTGTAATCGGTTTTTCTTGTGACCCAGATGGCAGAAATATCTCAGATGGCCGATATAAACAAACAATACTGTAATAGTCCCTTAATATATAGGTGCAGACATTATGTACAAATATTGTGTATAATATATGGTAAAGTATTAACAAGTGTTGTTAACCAGTTGAACTGCATATTATTTTGTGTAATCTTATTCTCTTTTTGAATAATTTATTGATTAATGTTATTTTTCCGTCTAAAGTATACCATCATACTGTTCACATTGTTGTCTACCGCTGTGCACTGAGGAAGATGACTAAAAAGTACATAATGGAACCATATAACGCATCTTTGTTTGTCTGTAACTTGCAGTCTCAAACTTCAGCATTACAAATTAACTGATATCAGTCTGCCTTTACAAACTGCCTTAGGCCTATACTTGATTACATGGGAATATATTATTAGTTGAAAAAGGCAAACCTGATCGATTGAAAAGAATGCAAATGTCCCACACTTATTTTTTTTGTTAAGAAACTGGACACTTTTGGTAATATTGTCAAAGACCTGTTTTATCACTTGGTGCATCTCAACTTATGCACACAGTAAAAATCATATGAAAATTTGAACTCGATTAGTCGTCAAAGTTGCAAAATAATGAAAGAAAAACACACAATTGTCACACGAAGTTGTGTGCTTTCTGCTTGATTTCAGAACCTCAAAATCTAATTCTGAGCTATCAAAATGCGAGTCGTGTATTTTTAAAAGTGAAAGATTACTTACCAACTAAGTTTTTATGCTATAAACTATAATAGTAATTACCAATAGTGTCCAGTGCCTTTAATTAAGGTTAACATAAATAAAATTAAAAAAACAATTATGAAGATTAAAAATAATAATCATGCTACCCCCCCCCCAAAAAAAAAATATTCCAATGGTAAAATGTAAAACACTCTTGCTGAAATTGACCAAGAAAACCTATACCAGAGTCACAATTTGGAGTTATTAGGGTTTGGGTACCTTTTTTGTGACACTTCCACAAACTTACAAAGTTTGAAGACGGTAAGTGACTGCGTTTTTCAAATTATTCTCGTTCAACGTTTTGATTGCCCGCTGAGGAGTTGCAGGCAATTTTGGTTGCGTGAGCGTTGCTTCAAAATTGCCGCGTGTGACATCAAAGTTGCGGCAACAAAAGTTGCCTGAACGTTGCCAGAAAAAAATTGCCGGCAACCTGGTTGGCAGTAAATTGCCTCGTGTGACAAGGGCTATGCTCTTTGTTCACGGCCCTGGCCGATACACACAGGTCACGAAAAATACACTCTGGAATCGTAACTCGTGCGTGGTAAATATATACTGGTGAATTCATTATTAAAATTCTACAAAAGATTTTCTCAACTGTGACGGTAATATACATTCCGATGAATGACATGCACAATTCTGACTGTACAGTGGGATATCTGCAACCCTACGTACCGTCTGTATAGATGAACCATTGAACACATCACGAACTGTAGCAGGATGGCAGCAAAATATCCGTCTCGACATACTGTTTTAGGAGTGTTGTTTGGTTTATGTGTTACCTTAACGGTGATCACAATGGTAAGTCAGTTTCCGTGTATTCATCAGAGAGAGACCGTCTGCAGGTTACACAACGTACACCCATCCAACTGGTGTTGTTTTCACTTGTACTTATTTAATAAGCACAACTTTCCATCTGTTTAACGCCCACACTAGTCTTCACCTCAGCTTTTACATCCAGAAGTGGGCTTTGCTGAGCACCAGCGATAGATGTAGATCCGCCCTCTCGGCATCAGCAAGGCTAGGGTTTCTGTCTTTGATGACACGTCAGTACCCTACATCACTGCCATTCAAAACGACATGTAATTTGTCCATAATCTTAGACAATTGGTAATCAGTACTTACGCGGGTCTAGCGATCGTGTGTGCTGGCCCTCTATGGCCAATGGTAGAGGTCCCTCTCCTCAACCTTTCTCGTTCATTCATTTCTTTCCATCAATTCGGAAAGGTCTTTTATTTGTGTCATTATTATGTACCTGCTTTGCACTTCTTGTCCCTTCACTAATTCAGTGTTGAAGAATAATATGTTCACGGGGTGTGTGCAAAACAGAGCTGGTTGTGTTTGTTGGGTTGTTAGTTAGTTATAAAGGTCATAGGTTATTCGAGAAACTCCCATGTGAATGCATACAAACAACACGACAGCCTTGTAGAATCGTGCTCTATGGTATACAGAACTACTGCGAAAAGATACAATGACAAACGTCTCGCTCCACAAAATTACATCAAATGTAAATTGAGATAGGCCGAACTTGAGTTAAAGGCAGTGGACACTATTGCTAATTGTCAAAGACTAGCCTTCACAGTTGGTGTATCTCAACATATGCATAAAATAACAACCTTGTGAAGATTTGAGCTCAATCGGTCATTGAACTTGCGAGATAATATGACAGAAAAACACACCCTTGTCACACGAAGTTGTGTACGTTTATATGGTTGATTTCGAGACCTCAAGTTCAAAATCTGAGGTCTCAAAATCAAATCCGTGGAAAATTTCTTCTTTCTCGAAAACTATGGCACTTCAGAGGGAGCCGTTTCTCACAATGTTTTATACCATCAACCTCTCCCCATTACTCGTCACCAAGAAAGGTTTTATGCTAATAATTGTTTTGAGCAATTACCAATAGTGTCCACTGCCTTTAAAGATAGCATAATCACACCGTCTCTCATCACAACAAATAAAACAAATAAAACTTACAAACGCGTAGGTCTAATAAATAGCTATGTATATTCTACACTTTTGAAGGGCCACAAATTATAGGGCCACCATAAGACCAATTTTTAAAAGGGTGTACGCTGTGCTCTAGAGAATTGTTTGAAAGTGGCTGACCCTTAGAACCTGTAGTTGTCACCAGAACGAATTTTTTGGGGTACATATTTTAGTTGTGAAAATTATTAGCAAAAGTGAAATATACTGCACTTTTACATGTTTTTTCCCCTTACAAAATCTTCACTAATGGCCTAACCGCATGCCACTTACTCTACATTATTTCCTGTTAACCCACACCTGTGACGTCATGCTATTGTTAAATCGCTCCATTATTTTGCACGAATGGCGCGATGGGTACATCTATTCACCCATTGTGCATAAAAGAGTTAGGGAACAAAGTAAATCAAGTCAATGACGCCATGGACCATATATTATTTTGTTTTTAATGGTTTTTAACACAGGTTAATAGAGCTACACATGTATTGCAAAATGATCGTTGACACACAAGTGAACAGCTACATTATTAAATTATTATTTAGCTGAGATGTTAAAAAATAATTATAGAACTACAACAGTAATTTAAGCAGGTCTTAAAGTCAGATAAATCAATTTCATTTTAACCAGTATTTTTGTTTTTGTTTTTATTAATTCAAAATGTTTAATTTATCATACACAAACATGGTAAGTGAGTAAAGTCCCTAAAACTTAAAATTGAAAAGAAACTTTTTTCAATATCATCATAAAATAACAGGAATTCAACTGAAATTGTTGATCATAAAGCTAGCTTAAATTTGTTTAGTAAAAACAAATCTGAAACTACAGCCTTGTACGCGGGTAGGTCACTTCTTTTATCTTCACCTTTTGGGTTTTTTGTAGACCGAGAAAGTCGCCTACAACATCATCTGATAGTCTGTTTCTATCACTAACTTGTATAAATTTACTTAAAGTCAAGAAACAAAATCACTTATCTGCTGCCACTTTCGCTCCCGATCTATGATGCCACTATCGAAGGAACGAGCATATTTCCTAAATGTTGGTCTTCGTCCATTGTTCACACACCACCAGTGGTGTTCACCGGAGTGAACAAGCTTACGTAATACATACGAACAATTGACTTAAAAATTAAACAATATCGCGCCATTCGTGCGAAATAATGGAGCGATTTTAACAATAGCATGACGTCACAGGTGTGGGTTAAGTCGCATAATGCCCTCGGTGAACGCGCCATTCGTGGGTAAGAATGGCGCGCACCTCGGGCATTATCCTATACGTAAATTTATAAATTGATTTCATGTTCAAAATGTGTTTTCCTTTTCTACTAGTTGTTGGAAGCCAGTGACGAAATATCCTTTAAAACTCCTGCCATCAGCGTTGCTACCTTAAAGTTGAAACAATCACCTTCTAACGGGAGTGTGATTGAGAAAAAGAACACAACCGGCCCATTACCCATGAGTGTCACCAGTCACACCAAGACTAACGTCCAACTAATATCACCTAGAGGACACATTCAAGTCGGAGATATCATCAAGTATCGGATTCAGACGAGAGATTCCGAAGGGAGGGACCGGGTTATAGGCGGGGATTTCTGGTTTGCCACTCTAAACTCAAAGAATCCGCTAGCTAGTACAGCTGGTTATGTTGCTGACTACAATAACGGTACATATGAAGTCACATTGCTGGCAGCGTGGGCTGGTCAAGCTGAATTCAAACTCATTCTTGTGCATCCCAGTGAGGCTGTTGACTACTTCAAAAATGTGGTCTGGCCTGCAAAGGAAAGAGTACAGTGGAATGGATACTTCAACCATAAAGGCAAGAAAGCAGAAAGGACAACTTGCTTTTTGAGGAGTGGCGGGCCATGGACTGGACTGTGTCAATATCCAGCACACCATGCACTTGGGAAGACAATTCTTGTTTGCCGGAAACCGAATGGTTTGTCCTGTGATGATTTCACATCTTACAATACCGACTGGAATAAATGCAACCAAAGGCTGGCCGAGTTGACAAAAGGCGTAGAGTATATATTTAAAGGGTATGTGATTGAACACAGCTATCATTTAGCTTGCACGAAAAATATCCGCATGGACTGTAAAAGGGGTAACCCTGTTTCAGCCCTAGGAGTAGGTGGCAACGGCCTCTGGAAAAAAATAATTGTAGCCCACACCTTGAGTGGTCTTCAGACCTTGTGCGTCAGGCGACTTGCATAAAAATAAAAATAAATAAAAAATGGTAATAAAAACAAAACAATCATTATGGTTTTAACCCTAAACCAATAAGAATTAATTTGTGTTGGCACTCAGATTTAAATTATTTTTAATTTTATATTTGCAATCTGCATTAGTTTCAACCGTCTTTGAAAACATGTGTCAATGTTTAAATTATTAGGCTTTTTCATTCAGTCATTGACACAAGTCTTTAGATTTTAGTTCTGAATTGATTAGTGTTTTTTTTTTTAATAACCTGTGTTGCTGTTTCTTTTTCCAGCTCCATACAAAGTGGAAACGTCGTCGTGTTTTGTTTGTGTTTTTCCTGAACCTGGTGGCAACACCACTGTTCTTTGTCATGCTCATCCATTACCTCCATGTATGCAATGGACCATGTCAAAGTGTCTTTATAAAGGGAAAATCTTAAACTAAATCGAGAACTTTAGACGACTATTTGATCTAATGATATCTTGGTGTGATATTTTGTAAATCTTCTGTTTGTTTCACCCACAGCCCGAATTTTATGCAACCGGTACGGATAGAGAAGAACAAGAAAATACAAATCGACGGTAAGCATACATGGTTTGTTGATCGTTTGCAATTAAAGGCAGTGGACACTATTGGTAATTACTCAAAATAATTATTGTCATAAAACCTCACTTGGTAACGAGTAATGGGGAGAGATTGATAGTATAAAACATTGTGAGAAACGGCTCCCTCTGAAGTGACGTAGTTTTCAAGAAAGAAGTAATTTTCCACGAATTTGATTTCGAGACCTTCAGTTCGAGTATTTTCAGTGAAGCTTTTTACTATCATGATCTTCAAACTGTGTAAGTTTAGTGTAAATCTGTGGACATTGTGTATTTTGTCCTACAAAAGTTACATAGCCCCTTTAAAAACAAAAATGTTTACCATTGATAAATGACAGTACTTTGAAAAGTGAGAATGAATTATTGTGGGGATATCGACAGAAATGTTCCTCCACCAGCCACTTAAATACTTAATTCGTGTGCCGCGGCAAATCCTAAAGTTTTTGTATAAATCTCTTTGTGAAACACCATCAACTGTCAAATTTCGTTCAGAGAGAAAAAAATATACGTTGTCGAAAACATGTTTCTTGTTATCAAACTTATTTTATTCTTATCTCAATTTTCTATACAGCTGGATTTCTCCCTCCTCTGAACGACTTACCGCGATGTCTGCCCGACCAAGAAATACCAGCTGTCCAGGGTTATTGGTTGAGGGGCAAATGGCACTCAATGCTCTGCAGAATACCGGACTTTCCAAAGGACATGCTGCACAAATGTCTACGCGACAAGAAAGTCATTTTACATGGCGACTCAACCATAGGCCAATGGTATAAGGATTTTAACAGTGTATTAAAAGCAGATAACCCCAAGGCAAGTTCAAATGTACGAGGGCATTTGAAGCCTGTACAAACGATATACCGTTCCCTTAACCTTACCGTAGCTTACTATTTCCATCCGGAACGAGTGGGGAGCGACATTTATGGTCGCAAGGACATGAAGTACGAGGTTGATGTTCTTGACAAACTAACCACCCTCGACTGCCAGACATATATCATTGTGCTCAGCCCCTGGTCACACTTCACAGTGTGGACCAGCGAGAGTTTCATAGAACGGACTGCATTGATAAGGAATGCTGTACTTCGCTTACGCAAACGCTGCCCTAATATTTTAATTGTGATTAAGGGACCGCACCCTCGGCACTTTCCACATATCTCATCTCCTTTGTTGTTCTCTGATTTTCTGGCAAAAGAAATTATAGGAAATACATTAAGGGATGGTTTTAAGGGTACAGGTGCTTTCTACCTACCCTTGTGGGACATGAACCTGGCACACCCGGCAATGAATTCCGTGCATATGCCTCACGCAGTTATAGTACAGGAACTGAAAATGTTTCTAGGGTACGTTTGCGATAACTTAGCAACAGTATAAGGAAAGAAGCGATGGATCCCACATGGTTGATTTTGATTGGGCTCTCTCCATGGGCAATCCAAAAATGAAGAATTGATGAAGCAATATGGGGTCATTATTTTCGGATTGTGCGCTTTGTGCTATAAAAGCGATTGTTGTGGTTTGTTTAAAAGTATAATAAAATGATCCAGGTTAATATCCTTCGAAATCGTGTGGTTTTCTTAGCACGGTCCGAAATTTTGTATAACAATAATTTTGACTCAAAACAAGGGACATTAATGTAAATCATTATTTTAGCCTTGAATCATCTTGTTTAGCCCAAATCGCCCAATCAAAGACAACATGTCCATAGGGAAATAGTATACGTTAGGTGAAACCAATCTTTGAAATTATAGACAATTCAAATTACTCGGCTAATGTACATTCAATTAATGTTTTTTACATGTTTATAACTGCTGAGGTTTTTAACTTTTACACTTATTGCCAGTTGTCAAATTATATATATATAATAAATTTTAAAATAATTGGCTAGATGTACAGCTATAAAGCAGCTTTCGGAAGAAATGAAGTATTTTTTTTTTTTTCATTTCACTATCCCCAAAACGTGGATGCTGACTAACACTACAGTCAGAAACTTTTCTCAGATTTTTTTATAAAATGATTTGGGATTATTCTTCCTATGTAGACATGCCGCTCCGGATTTTGCGATATCTAAAAAAATATATATATCTAAATTTCCCAAGATTAAAACAATCGATTCGTTAAAACCCAAAGGTATACTTCACTTTATACTGGTATTGCCCGGGCAAATTAGTAATCCGCCCAGACAAATTAGTAATCTGCCCAAAACTGTGAGGCTTGCTTCATCGCTTGTTCAGACGAAAGAGATCTTATCGATATAGCGCCACCAGACCCAGGGACGGCAAGGGGCTGGATGCCAACATGCGCTGTTCAAGATGTCTCATGAAAAGGCACGCCATTGATGGTGCCATACGTGTGCTCATTGCAGTGACCAGGGGTGGATTTCACAAAGAGTTAGGACTAGTCTTATCTCGAGTTAGGACCAGTTACTCGTCCTAACTTAGGACTATCCATGCAATTTGTATATCTCCTAGGACTAGTCCTAAGTTAGGACTGGTCCTAACTCTTTGTGAAATCGACCCCTGTACCTGTAGGAAATTCTTACCCATGAAATAATTGGTAGAACATGTTGCACAAAGATACAACGTCAGAAATTGGCGGTGATGTGTGACGTGTGACCACTCTTGGCCAAAGCTGAAGAGCAGGCAGCAATCCCTTCATCTTGGGGAATGTTGGTGTATAGAGAGGTTACATCAAAAGTACCGATGATGGCTGTGTTAGGGACCTGCTTCTGAATACCTGTGATTTTGCGGAGGAAATCTGGGGTGTCATGAATATGATGAAATCTGCGGCACTAACGGCTTGAGAAAACTGTCAACAAAAAGAGAAATTTTCTCAGTGGGGGAACCATTGCCAGATATGATGGGTCTTCCTGGGTTGTCTGGTTTGTGTATCTTGGGAAGGATGTAAAACCTGGCTGTTCTACAGTCGACCAAGGAGAGAAACCTGTGAAATTAATTTTTGAGCTAACAACCTGCACAGTCCGTGCGCAGAGTGCGAGATAATTAGCATGTTTTCCGACCATTCACAACTGCGAAAGGCCCTTTGCAAGACCACGGCTTCGACTTTGGATTCGGCTCAGGCTAGCTTGTCCCCGTGGTCGTTTTAACAATTGCGCATGCTTTGCATGAGTCCTCTGGGGCGACAGACATGAGGACAGAGCCTGAAGCCGAATCCAATGCCGAAGCCGCGGTTTTGAAAAGGGTCTTAATTTACTTTACGGAACACAATCTGATTGTTTTTCACCAGTAACACAATCTTTCAATCCATTCAGCGTTAACTTTAATATATTGCGCCTGTGCCAAACAATATGCCGTAAGGCATCTTGTTCATCAAACTAGTGTAAAAGTTGCGACTCCGAGGCCCGACTATTCGAGTCTCGGAGCCTTGAGGGACTCCGCGTCGAGGGAACTGGTTTGATGATATCTGATCTCCAATGACTACTGACTGACTGCGATTGGTGAAATAAGATTGAAGCTACTTGAGAGCATTGTTGTGAAATCCGAATCTCTGCTCTAGCCGATCAAAAAGAATGTGATTAATAGTGTCAAATGCTGCTGTGTAGTCTAATAACAGTAGGACTGCTTCGCAAGCAGTAGGTCATTGATGACACGAAGCAGGGCAGTTTCACAACTATGATTTTTCCGATACGCTGATTGCATAGTTGCATTTAGGTTGTTTGTTGACAGGTAGTTCTGCATTTGAACAACTGCCGCACGCTCAACAGTTTTTGACAAGAACTTCAAGTTGGAGACTGGTCTATAATTCTTGAGATCTTCAGGATCCATCTGAGGTTTC
This sequence comes from Asterias amurensis, assembly GCF_032118995.1. Lineage (NCBI taxonomy): Eukaryota > Metazoa > Echinodermata > Asteroidea > Forcipulatida > Asteriidae > Asterias > Asterias amurensis. Next base: position 9,431,459 of record NC_092669.1, on the reverse strand, counting down.
TTTATCAGTGGCTTGATGTGTGCACATTTTAATATGTCTGGAAAATGTGTCAAAGCGAAAGACCTGTTGACAGTACAACAAATAACTGGTGCAAGTTCATTAGCACATTTTTTGAGAAGACCAGTTGGAATTGGATCAAGACTGCTGGTAGATGTCGGAGAACTGGCTATGAGTCGAATGATTTGCAGTGTAGAAACAGGTTCAAATGTCTGAAAGTCGGATTCACACATCTGAAATTGAATATGTGAAACATCTGTAGTCGGATTTTCTTGAAGCTCCATAGCTTTGCGTTCAATTTTCTCACTAAAGTAATGAGCAAAGCTGTTAGTGGTACTTGTGAGGTGTCGGTAGATGGGAGAGTTTTTGCTGGTGATGTTTTGCACAACTTATCCACCTTGTGAAAGAGCTCATGCATACTGCAGTTCTCCAGTTGAGCAGAGTGGTAGCCGTTTTTAGCCTTATGAATCATTTGATTGTATTGACGACCCCTAGCTCTAAATATGTGTCGATCAATCTCAAGTTTCGAGGCTCGCCATCCACGCTCTAAACATCTCAGTTCCGATTTGAGTTTGTGTAGACTGTCATTATACCAAGGTGCATTTGGGCGACACGTAATTGTTCCAGTGATCAAGGGGGCGTGTTTGTCTAGGAGATTGCTCAGAACTGACTCATACTGTTCAACTAACTGGTTGAGATCTGTTGATGGAGCTGTGTATAATTCAGAATCAAGAATGTCCTGTCGAAATGTATCGATGTCAATTTCACCATCATGGAGGAAGAAAATCATGATATAATCAAACTTTGTCTACATACAAAACTCATACAGTTGGCCTCCCACAAGGTACAAGCTTGGACCGATCTGTTTCCAAGTCATTATTAATGATGCCGTTGAAGATGTACCTGACAATATGAATCGTTGGAAGCATGTTGACGATTTGACACTAGCTGAAAATCGTTCTTTGTTGTGTAAAAGCCAGCTTCAGGAAACACTCAAAATTTAGTCAACGGTGTGATAATAATATGCTTTGCTTAAATCCATCCAAGTGACAGGCCTTCCAGATATGTTACAAAAGACCAATCCCCTGTCCCCGCAATTCTTAAGATCAGTTAATGCCCTCTTCAGTTTGTTGACCAAGTGAAAATTCTTGGAGTTTGGGTACAAAATAACTTCCAATGGAACAAAATTATTTCTGAGATGTCTAACAAAGCTAACTGCAAACTGTACATGCTTCGTCTGCTTAAAAAAATGTGGGTTTACTAGACCGAGCTTGTCACTGTTTATTAAGGGTATATTTTTCCTTTGTTTGATTATGCTGATGCCGTACGGCACTCCTCTATTACACTTAAACAATCTTCACAATTAAAAACTCTTCAACGGCGAGCATGCCGAATAGTCCCGGGTAATCACTTTACTTCTTACCACAACGCACTCCGAGACTGCGAGCTTGAATCTTTGTCTAGTAGGAGGGAGAAGGGCCTTCCAAAATCTACTCACACCATGGATCTTCTCCCTCCTACTAGATGTGAGAGTCATTACCGCAGTCTACGGAGTGCTAATAATTTCTCCCGGTTAAGAACAAGAACTTCATGTTTTAAAAACAGTCCCATTCCTTATTTTGTTAATTTACTTAATAGGTAGTGCTTTCATTTGTGTGTGTTTTGATGGTGGTTTGTTCACGTCTCTTTGTAAATTTTAATATAGCCTCCAATGGCGTTATATTTTATATATAAAAACTTGTATATTTTTATATGTAACTATTTCTGTATGTAAAATTTTTGGTATGTACTGTAATTGTTACTGTAATTTGGCCGTTGGCCACGAATGTAAAAAGAAATAAACTATCTATCTATCTATCTACGGTAGAAGTCAGTAAGGTCCTGACTAAGCTCAACCTGATTGACTGTGGGAGGAGTGGGCAGAAGTGGTATCCCTTGGAGAGAAGGTCATTTTCTGCATCTAAAAGGGTACATGATGAGAGGTTAATGACTGTGGATTGAGGGGCCGACGGTTCATCTTCAGTGGGGACATTGCGTTTGAATCTCTCAGCCTCATCCACTCTTTCAAGGGGGAGGTGCAAATCTGTCATCGATGCATTCGTGTGTCAGAGAAGCCTTCACGGCGTGCGGTAGCGGGCTCGGAAAATTTTGCATTTTAGAAACTATGTGGCACAGTCTTGGGCCAATTTTGAGTGGGGACATTTGATAGAGTGTCCCCCACCCTCCAAAATATATCGAAGGGGGCTGATTGACGCCCATGGTGACAATACCCGTGGTGTAAATTTCAACGCCCCAGTTTTTTTTTTGCAGTTAACTTCAGTAAACAATTCAAAATAAATGTGCATCGGCGGAAAATACTTTATAGTAAAACAATTGTGGTGTGTATACGTCGTGATTACAATCGATGTTACATAATGAGAAAGCACTGTGTCAGAAAATAATGTGGCCCCAGTTATTCACGACTCTCCCCATGAAAGGACTGAAGAGGGTTGATAAAAGTAGAGGGCGCTATGAAAAAGAATGTTTAGGGGAGGAGTTGATGGCGTGGTTTTTGTTTCCGCGGTGACGTTTTTATTAAATGCTTTTTATAAAAACTAATGTAGGCCTACATAGGCCAAAAAAATCTTTGCTTAGTAAAATCAGATTACTGGCCAAGACTCCACTCGATTGCTATGCTAAGTAAACCACAGCTAAATACCAGTCACAAGCAATGTATATGGCATGAAACTTTTGCCAGTAATGTGAAAAATAAGCGAGCTATTTTCGTGCTTAAGCAAATTTTTTGCTTAAGCAGCTCTATGAAATTGGTTCTCTGGTGGCAACCAATTTCTACTATAGGTAAACAAACCACGTTGGTTGGTATGGATGGCCGAATGTTAGCAAAACTAATTCTTTTAAACTGATGTTGTGACAAAATTTCAATACAAAAAAATACTTCCAAGTTTTGGCTGGTTTGTTTAAAAAAAGTACTCACTAATTTGGCACATTTTGTGTTACATTGTTACATAATTGTTTTGCATCTGCTTTTGCTTTTGTACCGATGGCTTCCCATACGTTGTTAACATTGTTTGCTAAAACACTGAGCTCTATGCTAAAACACTGGCTGTGACGTTCCAACACAAAGGTCTACTAGAGCTTGAGCTAACCTCTCCCACCAAGCTTGGAGGTCTGCCAGCCTGCATACACTAAGTGAGACGTCGTGAGATTCATTGCGTTGGGTGTTATCATTGGTCTCCACTAAACACTACTTTGACTGGCTAGGAGGAAAAGCTCGTTTGCGCTTGATCATAATCGATGTTTTGTGTTGTCAACACTAATATTTTTCAGCCGTTATTCTGAACTGTTCATTCACTTATCGCTACAATAGATGAAAAACATAATTAATAATTACATAAAAATAGATTTAAAAAATATCAAGAACAAAGAGTTGAAAGGTTTTGATAACCGAACAGTTCCAATCTGGCTTTATTATCAATGAACGATTGAGCATACAAAATAATGCAAAGCTTAATTTTAATCTAAACAGTTCATTTTCTCTTTTTTCCCCAAAATGAGGACATAGAAATATTTTACTTTTATATTGTAAAGGTGTTGTTTTTCTGAAAACTGTATTTTCCTTTGGGTAGTCAGGGAGATGGCTAACCTCTGGCATTATGGCATAATATCCCAAAACACATTGTTGTTGTATAAGAAGAGACATAGACAGGTTTAGGTTAATCGTTACTGACGCTCTACACTCACATAGCGTGTTGTAGAGGCCTACATAAATTCCAAGTGAAATAACGATTCGTACAGCGTTATTTATTTCATCGGTTAGTCTCGCTTTTTGCAAACACCTGACATAAAGTATCAAAGAGTAATCCGATTTTTTTCTGTTTTTGAAGTTTTAATCCTAAAGAAGTGTAGTTATATACAAAAAAATGTAAACCTGTAAAAAATGTCATTTCAAGAGGTGGTCTCGTTTTTTAGGTATCACCGAAACCCCACAGCGAATAATGTCCACGCAGAAGAATGTTATAGGAAAACACAATTTGTCAAAGCGTTACAGGACGTCACGCTCCTTTTCTTAAAATGTGCGACAACTTTCCATTAACGTAGTACTTGAAAGTGAAATGTTCTACCCCATCTTATACCGCAAAAGCTCATGCAGTATTGCATTTTGGGTTTCTCTCCTAACATTGGGTGACAAAATGTTCACTATTTACACTGATAAAATAATGTTCTTTTTGTTTTTAGTTATTTGAAGTGTTTATAATCGTGATAATTGGGTTTTTCTATTTTTAGGGGTAAATTTTGTATACCATTGCCATTCTGTGAACAACAGCAGTGCTTACACATTTTCTACACTAATCGACACGGGGTCACGCGTAAAATATAATTAGTCCTAAAATGAAACAATAATACTAATTTACCAAAAGGATAATAACTTCAACTTGCTTTAAAGTCACCTGGAAATATATATTTTTTTCTTCTTCCAACACTAGAGTATATGTTCCTGAACAATAAAAAAATTCAGTAATTGTTTTTAACGATTTTAAGTTTAAAGAATAAATAAAGTTGTTGTGCGGGTGACTCCGCCTACCCCTTTTGTGACGTCAATCGAGGCAGACTTTGCCTCGATCGCACATCGAACACACGTACGTGCAAGTACATTCAAGTCCTAGTCGTGAGTTTGTACGTTTCGAAAAAGTTTTTTTGTTGCATTTTTCCGGCAATGTCGACCAGGTGTATTGCTGCTGGACAGTAAAGCAACTAAAGATGGGGTCAGTTTGCAAGTCTTTTCCAGCGCTGTGCAGCAAACTCTTCGAGCCGTCGTGCTTCGAGAATCCGGAATACACTTAACATTTTGACATGAATAGAAAAGTTCTTTTCAAAAACATGACGCCATCCCAACAATTTTTCCAGCTAGTTGGGAAGTCAAAGAAGGTACCTGACAGACGTAACGAACCTAAAGAAGCATTTGCCTAACGTGAAGAAAAAAACGAGGTATTGTTTAAACCTTGAGGGCATGTTTTTAGCTTGCGCCAAGCGTCACTATCTTGTTTTGGCACTGCATGCGATACATCGCGCCTCGATTGACGTCACAAACAGCGCCCTCTCGGGTCGGGCTTATTTTCAAACTTGTAAATAACATGGAAACTAGTTAATTGTTTATTCATATTCCACTCATAAAAAACACATATTTTTAGTGACAAAAGCTTCATTTTGACAAAATACCACTTCCAGGTGACTTTAAGCTTCGTATGATATAGAATTATTACTATGCTCTTAACTTTAAAGGCCGGCCACAGAATGCTCAGAAATATATAGTTGTTGCATTTTTTTTATAGATGCAGTCGTAATATAACGAGTCTCTTGCCTCACGTTAAAACATGGTAAAAATGTTTTTTCTCCGATTAAAAACACTCCAAGGCAAAACTCTGAATAACGTGAGGTCAAACAAACCCGCGCGACAAAGGAATTGTGACTTCGTTGGCGCTTTTTGATGTGGAAAATAGCGCTTTCAATTGGGCAAAGCTGGAGAACTGTGCACAAACCCATTGGGAAAAGGCGCCAATGACGTCAACTTGCATAAACAATTTTGACTCTCAGCTGAAAAAGCCGCGCGGAGAGGTACATTTTGACTTAAATTATTTATTACTATTATGCAAATTGTAAGCGTAACATGTTTATTAATCGGTATCTACGATGTCTTTTTGGCCATAAAAAGGTAATAGTTGAAATATTGAGAGTATCCCGTAGCCGTTGTTTAATCGACACTCGTGGCGGGATGTTGCGTGTTCGTATGTTAGGGTGTCACTCGAAAGTAAGACTGTACACAACTGCATGGCCATTGTCCCAGCCATACAGCAGCTGGTCACGTGGGTTATACTCAATCGATGATAGGCTCCCGTACTTGATGATGAAAGGGACATTGACGAATCCTTCGAAGCCACTGTCAGTGTCCATGAAGAAAGCCACCCTAGAGTCGTACCTCATGGCCCCGTTCAGACAGTAGACCTTCCTGCAGATGATGAAGCAGTTCCCAACGCTATTCTTCGGGTAAGAACTCTCAACTGTACGCTCAAACTCCAGCGTTTCTTCATCCACTTTACTAACGACGAGCATCTCCAGTTCATTACTGTATATCAGCCACAGTCCAGATTCATCTACGCTCAGGTCCATCTTTGGAACGTCACTTGGACCGGAGTAAGCGATCCGATCAAGGGGTGTATCTGACGCAATGTCCCGCGTACTCACCACGCCGTCTGAGTCGATAGTCATGTTCGAATCCGGTGAAGAGCCCCCTGTGATCTTGGACAGTTTCTTGTCAGTACGATAGTTTGTTTCTGTCCTCAGGCGCCCACGATAATCATAGCTCGTTGTCGTGTATGCCACTCGTTCCTCAGAGTATGCATAGAGGGAGCTGTTGTAGACGATCGCCTCCTTGATGTGTTGGAGAGTTTCTCCTTTAATCCAATGGGTTTTAGACCGCTGGAAAGCACCAACACTCATACTGCCTCCAAACTTCACAGTTTGACTCGAGGATGTGTAACTGTTGAAACAGGGAAGTATTCGGATACATTTTTATTGCACTGTAAAAATAATCATTAATGTGTACCGCACAATTAGATGTTTGTTATTTGTTTAGTTGCGCCTTCGTCCCGTATCACGGATAATGTTCTGACACTCCCACATTATTAATATTTGAGTCCTATAATGATGTAATCAAAGCTGCTTAAAAACACGAAGATCTTATTTTTTGACAATTTTTGTCTCGGTGAAAACATCAACAACCATACCAAACCTTGTTAAAACTCGACACTTTAAAAGTTTATTCATAAATACCTCAGACATTTTCGCTACTCCTATTGGTGGAGCCAACACGTGGGGGTGTTTAAACGGTTGATAATGACCAGCTGGAGCTCTGTTTATGACCGGTTGTTTTCGGATACTATACGCGCTGGTCTTGGCCGCGCGCTGTGTGTGAAAGGAAAACGAGAAACGTCTTGCATGCACCAAGACTACTACGCGCACGAAGCATATCCGAAAACTGTCTCAGTCATAAAAACGCAGCACATGTACAGAGCTCAAGGACGTCGGAAAACAGATGAGTTTTACATGAGTTTTCTTAGTTGATTACGCCTTTTAACCAAAAAGGCATCTATGGATGGGAATAATAGAGTAGTGACTCGTTCTTAAACTGCCTTTTAAAACCTTGCAGGGTCGTGGCCGAGCGATAAACGCCCTCGCCTTCGGCTCGGGCCTTTGTCACACGGCAACGACCCTACCGGTTTAACGGCCGTTTAAGAGCTACCTTTTTATTCCTTTATTAAAAACCGGTTTTCGGTCTCATTCAATACTAAACAGGTCAGCAAGGTTGTTTAATACGATAAGGTACCTATATTTCTGGGTTTTCAAATAAACACCAAACCAAACTGTATTAAGTTCATTGGATTCGGTTGCCACTTTTTTAGTCAGGGTTCTGGAAATCAAAAAGACACTTGTCTTTGATTGTATTCCAGAGGAGTTCTCTAGAGGATTGGTACTGGTATACATTTTATAATAACTGATCGTCCTCTAATACCAATAGTCCGGTATCCCCTTAGTCAATGTTACATGATGTGTTATAGAAAGGTTTAGTCCTACGGTAAGACTATGTAATGTCTATCTCTATGGGGTTGTTCTGAAAAGAACGGTGGTTTCAACTCGACGTTGCGATCAGTATGCTCTGATCATTTTCTATCTCCAGAGCATACTGATCGAAACGTCGACTGGAAACCAAAGGTTCTTTTCAGAACCACCCCAAATCATTAGAGATAACTCATTACATGGTGTTACCGCAAACCTTTCCATATCGTATTTCCACCATGAAGTTTCAAATCCTACTCAATTTATGTGTGTTACTTCCATACTTACTTATGATAATACACATAGTCAGGATTCACCTCCGGGTCCCTCATCCACACTCCATATTGATTCAGACTTCCTCGTACAGTGTAAGGCTCTGAAACGGAGACTAGTCTTCCACAGCTATCTTTAGAGAGGAGACAAATTGATACACACTTTTTACGGCCTCATTAGTCTTCGCTCCAGACGTTTAATAATATCGAAACTCGCCAAAACTACAAGGGGTCACAATTGATTTAAGTTCAATAACTTTACCAGTGCCCCATTTCATAAAGTATGTAAGCACAAACATTTGCTAACCTTCACAGTATATCTCAACATAATATGCATAAAATTAATTCTTTCTCGAAAATTACATTACTTCAGAGGGAGCCGTTTCTCACAATGTTTTATATTATCAACCTCTCCCCATTACTCGTTATCAAGAAAGGTTTTATGCTAATAATTATTTTTAGTAATTACCAATATTGTCCACTGCCTCATAAAAATAGGATTACCAACCAAATTTCCACGTGATTTTCAGGATAAGCAAACAACAGCTGAATGCTAGTAACAAGCAATATGCAAAAGAATTTAAATTTGGTTGGTAATCTTGTTTATATAAGGAAGAAGTTATATGCTAAGCAAATATGTGTGCTTACAGGCTTTATGAAATTGGGCCCAGGCAATCAAACATATTGGTCAGTTTCTATCCACATAAAATGCGCCATAGCATGAAACGTTGAGTTTAGTTTACCTGCGTATTTTTAAACAAACCATTCGTCTGTTTTGTTGTTGTTGTTGTTGTTGTTATTAGGCCCGAACGATTGTTTCCGTTCTGCCTTTGATGCAAAGTGCTTTCCGTTTGATAACTTCCACCGAAGTGTTAGCGCTCATCGAATGTCATCAGTTGTTTGTTTTATATAAATTACATGATGTGTAGTCAATTATTTACTTTGTTTTGCCATCTCTGGCCATCTTTCCGGCAGTGCTTGACCACCGACTGAGCCATGTCTGGTGCCTGGACTCACAGTTGCTGTTCCTACGGTAGGAGGGGAGTACTGTGCACCACCACCTGTCTGCTGCCCCGCGTTGCAAGTCCTTAGCTGACCAGATAACTCAGTGATTCGACGCTGCATGCCGTCTAAGTCGTCGCTGTTTTCAAACTCCATCATAGCATCGACAACAGTGCTGATGGATGAAACCTATAGAAAAGTGCAACAATGGGTGCGTTCGTTTCGCTTCCCTGGGTCGACCCCGGTGTGTGGTGGGTTTTTTTTTCTAGGACGAACGTGGGTAATCATCTGCACACGTTCGTCCTGGAAAAAGAAAACGCCACACACCGGGGTCGACCCAGGGAAGCCAAACGAACGCACCCAATATGGGACTTTTGGGACGCTTCATGGCAGCAGACTTACCAGGTAAATTCCATTGATCTCGGTAATGTGCGCGTGCTCAGAACTACGTAAACAATGGATATTTACCTAGTAAGTCTGCTGCCACCTAGCGTTCTATAGACCCCTATTACCAACACAAATATTATTATAGTTTTCATCGGAAAATTTCAACAACAAAAGTTGTTGATTTTAAAGGGAGGGTATATCCTTTGGTAATTACTCTAAAGATGTAATGGGTCAATTCCCATAGGATCAAGTATCCGGGTTGATTCTGATCCGGTAGTGAGCTTTTAGACTGATGCTTAATTTGTATTTCGTTTCAACGAAAAATGAAAAAGCTGTTGCTGATAATGGCCGATACAACCTATAATAAAATCATAACAAACTGATATCCGAGTATCTGAATATTTTTCCGGAATTAGCTTAGAGATGAGTACGAAGAGGACCAGACACGTTTATCGGGTAATTTTGAAGCAAAATCTCGGATTTTGTGGATTTTCTGGCCAGTGTTGCACCTCCAAAATTCCATCTTGAACCTAGATCTGGGACAGTTGACTCTGAATTTAGTACGGGGGGGGGGAGACCTATCAACCCGTCAGCATGACCCGTTCGAAAGTGAAACCATGGTCCCATTCCGGACCGGAACCTTGTGTTTTAAATCCAGTATCCTGCTGAACCTTGGTTCTACCCGGTTTTAGAAATGTGTTGAACTTCACAAAATTTGTTTAAACCTTTTTATTTTTAAGTGCAATCTTCTACTTCTTTTTTGCTCTTTGATATTTACGTCTGTCATAATGGCCCGAATTCTCTGCACTTGTTCGTCATCTGTCTGAATCCCTTGCCACTGTTGTAATGTGTACAGCGCAGAGGCCATGCCGCGAACATTCTGGCGTACTCCCTCAATCTCAGCCCGGGTGATCAGCAATTGCCCACCCTCCATTAAGTTGAATTTCTCAGTAGCTTCGGCAAGGTTGTCCTGGAAGGTAATGATGAGCTCTGATTGCAAGGTTGCCTTCTCGTACAATTGAGTAATATCAAGTGTCAAGTTGTTTATCTAAGAAAAACAAAAAGAGCATTGATTACAAAGTTGCCACAAACGGAGTGTTGGTTTCTTTTACGAAAGCTTAGTGTGGGACTTTTTAACAAATAACGATTCTCTTGAAAAGGCTGTCATCCCTGGACTATCTCTCACTTTTATTTTGTTCCAGTAGATTTTTCTTAAATTCTTAAAAATTCGCCGAAATGATTGTTCTGAAAGTCAATCTTTATTATTAATAATAATAATATGGATTTATAACGCGCACTTCTCCAGAAACCCGATCAAAGCAACTACACAAAATGAAATCAGTATACAAAAGAAAATCAAGAATAAACATAATTTAATTTATACCCAATGAAAGTCATTTGTAGTTCCCACTTGAAGTTGTTGAGTGAACTTGTTATGCGAAGTGAGACAGGGAGCTTATTCAGAAGCAGCTTTGGCGAAAACACGGTCTCCGTAATATGGTGGCCCCGAAGGGACATCGCATAACGCAAACGTGTGCGCACACGTATGCAATGTCGTGAAACAAATCGCGAACATATGCGCACACGTATACAATATCGTGAAACAATTCGCGAATATGTGCGCACACGTATGCAATGTCGTGAAACAATTCGCGAATATGTGCGCACACGTATGCAATGTCGTGAAACAAATCGCAAATATGTGCGCACACGTATGCAATCTCGTGAAACAAATCGCGAATATGTGCGCACACGTATGCAATCTCGTGGACCAAGTCGTGAATATGTGCGCACACGTATGCAATTTCGTGAACCAAATCGTGAATATGTGCGCACACGAGTGCGATTTGTTTTGCAATGTCGTGAATTTTATTGCATACCATGTTGCATACCATTAGGATGATGTCATAGTTGTGGATAATTTGTTACCGATCTAGGGAGTACTGTGGCGCTACAGCAGGCTCCCTCTGTAAAGCATGTGTATATCCAGGAACTTGGCACCAGGTCAAGGACGACCACACGCCTCGCTTGCCTCACAACAAAGACTACTGCTGCAATGACTACCGCTTATCTCACTGTTGGAAAGAAACCCCCCAGATCATTAGACATTTTATTCAAAGGTATGCAACATGGTATGCAATAAAATTCACGACATCGCAAATAATATTCGCAGACGCACATATTCGCGAATTGTTTCACGACATTGCATACGTGTGCGCACATATTCGCGAATTGTTTCACGACATTGTATACGTGTGCGCACATATTTGCGAATTGTTTCACGACATTGCATACGTGTGCGCACATATTCGCGAATTGTTTCACGACATTGCATTCGTGTGCGCACATATTTGCGAATTGTTTCACGACATTGCATACGTATGCGCACACGTTTGAGATATGCGATGTCCCTTCAGGGCCACCATACCGTAACGAATTGTTCAAGACCTTGGCTCTACCAGCAAGTGAGATCCAGCAGACCGTAGGGCACGGCTGCTGTGCTTAGTGGAGATAAGTTTACATACGATACTGTGGGGCTTGTCCATGCAGAACTTTGAACACAACGAGGCAGGTTTTGAAAGGGTAAACTAAAGGTTAAATGTCCCATTTTTTCACATTCTTGGAAGATTGTCTGTCTGGCAGAAGCTGGCAGCCGATCAAACTTCGGTACTTTTTGTTTAAAGGTACTGGACACGTTTGGAAATTGTTAAAGACCAGTTGTAGCTGGGCAGAGCTAATTAAAAAGTCTATAAGTGAACTGAGAAAGCTCTATTACATACACACTATCACTATATGAGTACACTGAGAGGGCACAAAGACTGATTTTTGTCTTACACTTTAAAGGCAGTGGACATTTTTGATAATAGTCAAAGACCAGTCTTCTCACTTGGTGTATCTCAACATATGCATAAAATAACAAACCTGTGAAAATTTGAGCTCGATTGGTCGTCGGAGTTGCGAGATAACTATGAAAGAAAAAAGTACCCTTGTCACACGAAGTTGTGTGCTTTTAGATGGTTGATTTCGAGACCTCAAATTCTAAACTTGAGGTCTCGAAATAAAATTCGTGGAAAATTACTCCTTTCTCGAAAACAACATTACTTCAGAGGGAGCGTTTCTCACAATGTTTTATTTGTTTGTTTATTTATTTATTTTTTCCCTGTAGGGGGAAATTTATTCAAGTTTCTTCAATGTACAAAGCTACACAAACTACTGGTAAAACCAACTACTTATAGAACGATACTAAGAGAGAAATGGCAAATTGCAAAAACAGGAAGTTTGATGATTATGCGAGGCATTTAGTTGGTACAGAGCAATACAAAAGGCTCCCATTTGGTAGTGAACTTATCTAAGTTGTTATTCTTAACAAAGATCATTTTTCCATTACAAAATAATGATTTATTTCCTTTTTGATAAGAACAAATGAGGGCTTTCTGTCGTTCATCTTCATCCGATAAATATGAAAACGGCAAAGAATGAGAATTAAATTGAGAGCGGACCACTTTCTATTAAGGACACCAAACAGCTTGGTCGTGTTGTCACAATTAATGTCAATGTTCAGTGTATTAGTCAACCAGTGTTTTATCTGACGCCAAAAATACAGAGACACCTAACAATTACAAAAGAAGTGGACTAGTGTCTCTTCTACCATTTTACAAAAAGTACACAGATTAGAATTCTTCCGACCAATTTTAGAAAGAAAGGAATTTACACAATGTTTTATGCTATAAACCTCTCCCCATTACCCGTAATCAAGAAAGTTGTTATGATAATAATTATTTTGAGTAATTACCAATAGTGTCCACTGCCTTTAACAATGAGTACACTCGGAAACCCGTAATCAAACCAACCAAATTTACAATCTCACATACAGCTACACCCGATACCATTATAATCAAAGACCAGTATTATATTCTAAATTGATCGTGGCTTTTAGTCGGTCTGATAGCCGTTACAAACAGCGCCCTCTTGTGTCGCAAGTTAGGACGCGTGATAACGAATAATGTGGGGGCCTTTTTCGTGGCTGGGATGCAGAAGAATAACCGCGATCTAAGACCTGAAATCAAGTCTATAGCTTTACCTCATGTTGAATCTGTCGTAGTTGCTCGGAGTTGTTATTTATTTGGTAGTCCGTACAAACCACGGGGAATGGTGTTTTGATCGAGCATTGGCAGGTTCCGCCCTTGGCTTGACCCTGGGTCAGTTGGAAGTCATTCACGTCAGATGAAGCCGTGGGCAATGTCGTCTAAATAGAAAGAATTAACTGATTTATTGAAGTGTTATCCATTGTCAGATAAACAACATTAGCTTTTGCAAACTTACCAACCAAAAGGACCTGTGGTGGTATAAATGCAAACACAATCATAGCTTTATTACCTGACGTTTCGACGTTGTGGTAGTCTTTCAGGCGTAATGTATCATAAGCAGGTCGTGTGGTCAAACCAGCCCCTTCCCTTGACCCCGCCCCTGTCTCCCCATTCATTGTTTACTCCTTGTTATTATTCCACACTGCATATATACTTATAGTTCTGTTGAAAATGTAAAGTGCAAATATTAATTACTTGGGTTGGATTTTAACCCACGACTTTTGCAATTCTAGAGCAGTACTGTTTTACCATGGTTTTACTAAACAGGGCTGTGTCTTTAGAGCAGTGTCTTAGTTTCCAACCAACAAAACAACAGTCTATGTCTATACCATTGGATTCATACAAATGATTACCTGAGCGTCCGCAAAGTGAAGATGGCATGCCAGGAAAGCCATCAGCAGAACACTCTTAGTCCAGAACATGTTTATCACCGCCATCTTGGATTAAGAAAACAGCTGCCCCAATACTACTAGAGTAAAATAAGACACTTGGTGTGGAAGAGAAAATGCATTTTCATTTATTTGGTCAACAAATTTAAAGGAACACGTTGCCTTGGATCGGTCGAGTTGGTATTTGAAAAGCATATGTAACAGTTTGTTATAGAATGCATATGGTTAGAAAGATATTTTAAAAGTAGAACATAATGATCCATACAAGTATCATTCCAAATTGCGTGGTTTTCTTTTTACCTCGTCGACAAACACGGCCGGCCATTTATGGGAGTCAAATTTTTGACTCCCATTAATGGCCGACCGTGTTAGTTCGCAAAGTAAAAGGAAAACCACGCAATTTCGAGGCAAATGTGTGTGGATGATTGTATTATACCTTTTAAACATCTTTCTAACCACGTGCATCTTATAGCAAACGGTTACAAACGCTTTTCAAAGACCAACTCGACCGATCCAAGGCAAAGTGTTCCTTTAATAGATGAGAAGTTATTCTGCCAGGGGCGTGGGTTTGTGCATGATCCAAAAAAGCCCTCTGTTATGAAGGAATTACATGGGGATAACAGATGTGAGTTGTCAGATGGAAGGTTTTTTGTGCTAGCTTTCATTCTTTAATGAAGCTTTTCCATAATGCTATTTATATAAACCACACCCTTTCGCCCTGAAAATCTGGGGTGTTAAATTGGTATCTATGAATGTGACAATAACTTAACTGTGTTAAAAGTATTTCCGTTACTATATACACTTGGTGAGGTAAACACATGCCAGTGTTGTAAAATAAAGATACACAGAGAATCAATTGAACACTCCAGTTTTCACAGTTCGGGACCACACTACAAAACGTCATGACAGCTGACATAGTTAGTATACGCACACAATGTGCGACATTATTATTATAGGTGACTTGGCGTCCGGTTCGGATTTTTGCACTACCGGGCTTTGTCTCACAAGAAACTTAAAGTTCAAAGTGTGACAGTAAAACAGTTTCGTTATCCTGAGAATTGCACGCCTGGAAAATTCCCCACGTGAGAAATTGTGTAAACTAGGGTTGCTGAAGTTCCTTAAGGTTGTTGCTGGATTAGCTGCCATCTTGGAAAGTGATTCGTTTATGTCAATACAGCATGACATTTAACCTACATAAATAGACTGTGCACTATATATTCATGAGTGGTTAATAAAGTAGTGCCACGGTGATTTAATTTGTTAAATAAATATACACAATTAATCAATTAAGCACTCCAGTTTTCACAGTTCGGGACCACACTTCAAAACGTCGTGACAGCTGAAATAGTTATACGCACTATGTTCGGCAACCTAATTATAGGTACCTTGGCGTCCGGTTCGGATTTGTGCAGGTACCAGACTTTGTTTCACAATGAACTTACAGTTCAAAGTGTGACAGATAAAACAGTTTCGTTTATATCCTGAAAATTGCACGCCTGGAAAATTCCCCACATGAGAAATTGTGTGTAAATTAGGGATGCCTAAGTTCCTTAAAGTCACCTGGAAATAGAATTGTTTTTGTTTCAAACATAAGAGTATATGCTTACGAACAATAAAACAATTTTTTTAGTAATTGTTTGTCACGATTTATATGTTTAAAAAATATATAAATTTGTTTGGGGGCTGACTCCGCCTACCCCTTTTGTGACGTCAATCGAGGCAGACTTTGCCTGCAATGCGTATAGTAAACACACGTGCAAATTACATTTTTTTTTTTGAAACGTACAAACTCACGACTTGGTCCGTACATGTACTTTGCAATTGTGTTTACTCTACGCATTACAGGCAAAGTCGATTGACGTCACGAACAGCGCCCTCTTGGGTCGGGGTCTACTCTTAAATTTGTAAATAACATATGAACTGATTTTTTAAAACCTTAGTTAACTGTTTATTCACATTCCACTCATCAAAACACATATACTAGAGACAAAAGCTTTATTTTGACAAAATACCACTTCCAGGTGACTTTAAGGCTGGTGCTGGTTGTGCATATAAATGGTTTAATTATAAAAGCCTATACTTGGCAAAAGGGAATGTGTCTCGTCTATGGCAGACAAGAAGACCAATAGAGCACTGGGCGAAATATCGATTTGTGTGTAGGTCAATTTCAGCGAATGAGCAGCCAATTTAACCACAAAGCTATTCTATTTCGCGCGAAATCGAATACTACTGAAAAAGGTCATTCGACTTCGTTTTATAATTATAGTCAAATGTAATGTTGCGTCATTCGATTTAGCAAAATAATCATTTAATTTAACAATTCATCAGAGCATCATTCAAATTCGCAGACGCTTCTTGAGGCGCGTGTGCCACGAAAAAGAATGGCGATACGCTAAATTGAACAGAGTGCTAAAGGAATTTAAATCTACTCAAACGAAATTGAATGGCAGAATTCTGAATTTGAAACGCAGTAACAACTGGAGAGGCAAAACAGCTTTAACTCGAACGCATGAAAAAGAAATTGGCTGCTCATTTTCTGAATTTGACCGAGAAAACCTATATTAATACAGGCACTGGACACCTTTGGTCATTGGCAAAGAACAGAATTCTCACTGTGTATTTCAACGTATGCATAAAATAACAAATCTGTGATCATTTAGGCTCAATTGGTCGTCGAAGTTGCGACAAAAACAATGAAATAAAACACACCCTTGTTGCACAAGTGTGTGTGCCTCAGAGATGCCTGACAAGGGCTTCAGACCTGAAGTCTTTGTTAGGTTCAAACCAGTGAGAAATTACCTCTTTCTCAAATACTTACTCCCAAAGGGAGTCATTTCTAACGATTTCAACAGCTCTACGTTGCTAATTACCATGTACGTTTTTAGGCTTTTAATAATTTGAGCAACTACCAAAAGTGTCAAGTGCCTCTAATAACCGGTCCCTTCTAAGAACAGCAGTACCTCGTGAGAGAGATCATTTAAAGACAGTGAACACTATTGGTAATTGTCAAAGACCAGTCTTCTCACTTGGTGTATCTAAACATATGCATAAAACAACAAACCTGTGAAAATTTGAGCTCAATTGGGCGTCGAAGTTGCGAGATATGAATGAAATAAAAAACACTTGTCACACGAAGTTGTGTGCTTTTAGATGCGTGATTTCGAGACCTCAAATTCTAAACTTGAGGTCTCGAAATCAAATTCATGGAAAATTACTTCATTCTCGAAAACTATGGCACTATAGAGGGTGCCGTTTCTCACAATGTTTTATACCATCAACCTCTCCCCATTACTCGTTACCAAGTGAGGTGTTATGCTAATAATTATTTTGAGTAATTACCAATAGTGTCTACTGCCTTTAAACGGTGTCTCCCAAACCTTTCTGGACTTCCAACTATTAAGTGTCTAAATCCAATTACATTAATATCGACATGACTAAGAATACCTTAAAATGTAATACAGTTTGGCTGGTTTTTAAGAGTTAAGTTTATCCATATTTAAATAGATATGAAGAAAGTGTACCTCTCCTTGTTCAAGAAGACTACTATATCTTTTAAACAACACGCAAATCGTAATGTGTGTTCTATCTAGTACAATGCACATGCCACTCCTCTTTGCTTCAAATATAAACTTCTAAAGCTGGGAGATTTTGATAACGTCCAAATTGCCATTCATAGCTTTGATTATATAAATAATTAGATCCAAGTTCATCTTCGTATAATTTCCTTGCTACAAGACAAGATAACCTTATCCGTCTTGCTGTTATTTGTAGAGTGATTTGGTTTCTTCGAATTATCATAAACTTCTACCTTAATTTGGTAACTCCTTTCCGGTTAACTTATAAATTAAACCTGATATATCTAAGAAGGTAATTCATGTTCTAAACCAGCATGTCATTATCAATTCGATTTCTTTATATTATAGCCTAACAGTGAAGTCTTATTGCTATGGTATTAGTGGGCAGTATGTATTTTCACATACAATTAGTAGGCCTATAAGTTATGAAACAATCGCAATCTGGATACTTTCATCAGTTACATTGACTTCTGGTCAAAGAGAGAGTAACTTTTAAAGTGTTACTCTCAAACTGTGTATAATGCCTCCTAGGACTAGAGCACCAGGCTACTTATCATCTTGCCTTGCTCTCTACCAACCGCCACGCTAAAGCTTCTGATACCATACGCCTATAAACCGAACACCCAACCATCAGAACACTCTCATCTGCTCACAACCAGGACCCAATTTCATAGAGCTGCTAAGGACAAAAATTTGCATGAAATTTCTCCCTTGGCGTGGTTGGCTTGTGCGTAAAGCGCTCGCCTCTCACCAAGGTGACCCCGGTTCGATTCCCGGTCGGGGCCATAATTTGTTATGTGAGTTGAGTTGTGCGTTGGTTCTCTGCTGTGCCACGAGGGTTTTCCAGACTATCCGGTTTTCCTCCCTCAGGAAAAAATCAAACACTTTCGATCTTGGCTGTGCTCCGTGGTCATAATGGGTTGATGTGGCTGGCAGCTGAATGCGCCCTTGCATGCCTGCTTCTCGAACACGTTGTAGCCGCGCCCTTCGCAATTCAGCTCTAGCTGCGAGTAAGCATGATTAGCCCCCCAAAATTTATTTACTAATTTATCAAAACAGCATTACCAACCGAATTTCCTCGTGATTTTCAGGATAATCAAACAACAGCTGAATACCAGTAACGAGCAATAAGCGACAAATGGAAATTTGGTTAGTAATCCTGTTTTTTTTTTAAGGAAGAAATTTCGTGCTAAGCAAATTTGTGTGCTTAGCAGCTCTATGAAATTGGGCCTAGAACTTGTTCTTTATTGCTACGTGAATATGGAACAACCTCCCATTAACGCCTCAGAAATAACTCTTTGCCATTTGTTCATAAAATCTCCAAAACTTATTAGTTTCAGATGTTATTTGTTGTAGTTTGGTTCCTATGGTTTTGTTCTTTTCAGCACATTGATCTCGATGAATAGGCGCTTTACAAAGGCTCTGTGTGTATGGGTACTCCACTACAGGAGAGGGTTAATCTTTAAATATAGCTCCAACTTGTACTCATCGTTATTACATTTTTCATAAACAATTACTGCTGTTGATTTTTGTTTAAACTGTGCAAATGGAAATACGGCCTACACAAAATAAACAAACTACCAAACATTGTCATCGCATACAAAATCAAAAAGCGTAGGATGTCATATCCCCTTCGAAGCATTTAGGTAGATTCTTTACCAATTTTTGTTCCTGATTTATTTATCTTCAAAAGCTACACTATCAATTTAATTTTTACTTACCTATAAATGTAATTCACACGACCTGCGAATACTTGACTTGTGCAGCAGGAACTTGTCCTCCGAATGCAGAGACCGTTGATGGCTAACTACCGCGTGTCTGGGCGTCCGCTCTGTGTCCCAGGGCCGTGACTTTCCAATATCCGTTGCAGAAGGAAGTTGAGTGTTGCAATCCTACAATTTTTACTGGGATTGCGTGCCTTAAAAAAGTCCAAGCTATAAGAAATTGGGTTGTTCTAAAACCCCCTCGACCCCCTCGACCCCCACGACCCACGACCCACGACCCCCTCGACCATCGACTTTTGTGCGATCTTTTTTTTCTGTACACCGACTACCATGCCTCGCACATCACAACAACAAAGCGTACGAGACATACCGTACTATATATACACACGTAGTATGCACGAAGCAAACTTCGCGTGATTGGCTGCCGAGATCGGGCCTGTGGCAATTGTGATGTACAAATAAAAAACCGCGGTATTTCCACGTGTATCTTATGGCCGATCCGAGATTATTATCCCAACTGGAAACCTGCGTGTACCGCCCGAATACGATTACGGCCAACTCATTACGTGATGATCAGGCAGACCCATTTCCGGCCGATCGCTCCCGTCCTGGGGCCAATTTCATAGAGCTGCTTAAGCAATAACAAATTGCTTAAGCACGAAAATTAATAACTCACTTATTTTACACATGTTACTGGCAAAAAATTTCATGCCATGTACATTGCTTGTCACTGGTATTTAGCTGTGGTTTACTTAGCATTTACAATTGAGTGGAGTCTTGTCAGGTAATCTGATTTTACTAAGCGAGGATTTTTTTGCTTAAGCAAAATTTTGTGCCTAAGCAGCTCTATGAAATTGGGCCCTGTGTACTATTCCTCCATGGTATTACTAGCCTCAAGGTTGTAGACCCGACCGACCAAATGGCTACACGGGCGTGTTTGGGGTCCACAATCGGTGTGCACGTGACGTGCGGAAGCGGAGAGTAAATACTCCCAATTCTGTGTGGCTGATGCAGATAAATATAACCGCAGTCTCAGACTTGAAATCAAGTCTAGTCGTGGAAGGAAGTTGCGTCGCGGATCACACACTGTGAATTCTGAATCGGGGACCGTAAAGCGACATTTTATGAATTCGGAATTGGGACATTCTTCGAACACGGGGCGGAAGTCGAGGGGTCGTGGGTCGTGGTTCGTGGGGGTCGAGGGGGTTTTAGAACAACCCTAAGAAATTTGATGTTTCAAAGTATTGTATTTATTCAGTATGTACTTTAAGGTAAAACGAGTGATTTCGATCTGACAAAGCATTTATTTAAGTTCGATGCAAGAAGTTAAGTTGACATTAAACCTTCAAACACAACACCTTATTCTTATTTTGATCGTTCTTTAATCTGTTTGCAAACATTAGACATCTTACTGTAATGTCAGGCCATGTGAGTTTTTATGCTAACAGTTATGTTGAGTGACTACCAAAAGTGTACAGTGCCTTTGAGTGTTCTTATCAATCATAAAGACAACAAATTTGTATGCAAACACAACACAAACACAAGTAGGCCCTAGGCCTTCTAAGAAAGATGAGTCAGTTTAAAATGAGCAACAAAGTATTTATGATAAATTGCTCCAAATAATTTAAATAACTGCAAAAACTTGTTAGAACGAGGCTTTAACTGACTTACATCGTAATGATTAAAATCAACTTTGTACGAGAAAACAAAAGTCTATACAAATTAATTATCTGAAGTGTGTGTATCATTTCCATAAAATGAACCCACTAGACCTATCACTGGTAAAAAAAACAATTAGTTTAACTTGGACTAACTTCTACTGTACTAATTCCTAGTACAGATCATCAGTAGGTTCAAATGATGTCCCTTCAAAGGCCTAGACTGCACCAGTGACCATTAGGACATACTGGGGCACTTAAGCGGGTTCCGGACCCCACGCCGCAAATGATAAGAATCCTGAAGCCCCCCCCCCCCCTCCCCCCTATTTCAAGTCAAATGGACGCCCATGCCAGGAACACAAATTAAAAGAACAATTTTTGTGAAGTTATATATATTTGAGAAAAACAAATTCTTATTAAAATTCGTTTTTAAACAAAACAATACAATTATTCATAGTGAAAGAGCCCGAAAAGTTGAGCGAATGCACTGAAGTGAGGCCGTGTCCGAAACGACGACTTCGGCTACAGCTACGTCTAAATCAGCGCGTCTACCAGTGTTAAAGAATAGGCAGACGCGCGCGATCTAGCCGTAGCTGTAGCCGAAGTCGCCGTTTCGGACACGGCCTTAATGTCGTCTGCGGCAGAATCATTCAGTCTGGTTCCAACATAGTCGCGCGCGTTTAGCTGTTTTGAGAGGCAGAAACAAGATGTTAGTTTCATTTATTAAATTGACCCATTTACATGAGTAGAAAAGAACGCATAAATCGCGTACGAGTGACGAGAGGCAAGGGCAAAGCTACCAAAATTTCGTTCTCAAATTTACATTATGATGGTAAAGGTATTTATGGTTGATATACAAAGTGTGTTAATCCGTTTTAAACTAGTGGTTTAAACCCGCCGAATTCTTAATAATTTACCGAGACTTTGTCTCGGTAAAATTATCAAGAACCAGGCTTCGGCGGGTTTAAACCACTAATAAAAACCTCTTCACCACACATTGATTCCCTAGTCACATTGAGGGGTATGAATGTCTGTAATAATGACGTCATTAGTTCTGCAGCCGATTTCACAAAACGCTATGATTAATCTTATCTCGAGTTAGGACGAGTGACCATCCTAACTTGGGATGGGTTCAATGCATCATACTTGTATGGATACGCGAATTTAACTCGTCCTTAATCCTATATAAGATTAAACTTAAGTCAGGAAGAGTTGGGTGACATAGACGGCATGCAGGTGAATCAAGAAGTAAAAGAGCTAAGGTTGCACTTAGGCTGATGCCACCCAATATCTGGTCAATATTACTCAATTACCTAACTGTTTTACTGTAAACGCGAAAATCGCAAAACCAATTTCCTTCTGTGAGAGAAAATAGTAAAAGTAGAAAAGAGAGACTGACGGTGGATGACCACGAGTTATTGAGGATAGTCGTCATTGTTGGCCTTGCCGCCAGTTGAAACTTATTAGCCTCCGCCCTCGGGTGAATACCGTACAAATAATTGGATGCGAAGTCCGTTGTCGCAGAACATTAAATCACGAGTAGCCTTTCCAAGGCTCTTAACGCAAGCACCGGCCCACTCTGAATTCAAAAACTGCATATAATAGATACTATACTGCACGGTACATAACGGTACTTGATACATCAGGTAAAAGCATGGGTTTTCTGAGGTTTCAACCTCGTACAACGAAGCCGACCTCGATGCAGCTTCGTTTGTACGAGGTTCAAAAACCTCAAAAACCAAGCTTCAACCCCACGGTACTGTTATATGTACCGTGCAGTATGGTATATGCAGTTCCTTAGTTCAGAGCGTGGAGGTGCTTGCGTTAAGAGTATGTTAAATCTATTCAAACATTGTGTTGATTTTGTTGAAAACAAAACAACTAATTATGGGAGGTATTTTGCCAAAGTCGTGAATTTGGTTAATACATATGTTCATACGATTGAGTGTTTTACCAATTTCGGCCGTCCATCCCATGCCAACCAAGGCGGTTTGTTTATCAACAAAAGAAAGGGATGTATGTGTAGGAATGCAAACACTGGACATGGAAAATAATCGGCAGAATTATGGAGGTTTAAACCCACCAAGGCCTGCGTCCACGTTAGATCCAGTGATTCGGAACAGATAACAACGTTCACAGGTTTACAAATAACTTATAAGGTTTACAGAAGGTAATGGTTAAAGACTTCTCTTAAAATATTATTCCATGAAATGCTTTACTTTTTGAGAAAATTTAAAACAATTTATCAATTCTCGACATCGAGACGTGTGAAAACAAGGGTGGGTTTTCCCGTTATTTTCTGGACTCCGATGACCGATTGAGCCTAAATTTTCACAGGTTTGTTATTTCATATATAAGTTGTGATACACGAAGTGTGGGCCTTGGACAATACTGTTTACCGAAAGTGTCCACTGGCTTTAAAACCTCTTCACTAATTGATTCCCTTATTCAAACATTTAACCCATCACAAGGCAAAATAATGTTAAGTGGTAGCGAGCTAATGACATACTGTGTCGTGGTGTACTGTTTGGCAGTCATACTGAATGTGTGACATATATATATACAAAAATACATCATTGGTGTTGCTGTATTTTGCTAGAAAATGTGAGCATTTGGGTATAGGGTTACATATGAAATATCGTTTCAACAACCTGTTTACATTTGTCGGACGGACAGTGGGAAAAACCGAGAGCAACTTGTCAATGAAAGTCGACCAACAATCGCCTCAAAAACAACATTTTTCTTCAAACCTGGCGTAGCGATTCCACTAGAAACTTGGGAAAATGATAACATCAATCAATAAGCTATTTTGTATATTAACTTGGAATTACATTTACACGGCTGCAAATGATGCATAGTTCAAACAATGGCACTAGACACGTTTGGGAATAATATTGTCAAAGACCAGTATTCCCACTTGACACTTAAAACATCAAACCTGTGAGCTGAATTGGTCAAAGTTGCATAGAATAATAAAAGAAGAAAACAAACCGTGTTGCATTACTTGGCATGCTTTCAGATGCATAACAAAAGGCTTCCGCTGAAGTCTTTTATAGGGAGCCGTTTCTCACAATGTTTTGTTTTCTCAACAGCTCGAATGCTCGTCACCGAGTAAGTTGTTATGCTTAAAATTAATAACATTGTGACTTTAGTGTCCAGTGCCTTTCAGTAAGTTTTCACATAGAAACCAAATTAATACCATCCAATTTGGAAGAGTCAGACAACTACCCGGTACCTTACAACGTTAACGGTGAGTGAGAATATATCATACATGAACTTGCACATTATTTAAAAAAATGTGTGTATAACTAAAAAGGTATAATCCATATAAGTTCAGGAAAGGTGTCATTAACATGGATTTGCTCAGCAGATCTTGCGTAGCATATCCCGGCAGTCTTTCCTAAATCGTTTATTTGCAATTCCGTAAATGATTGGATTAAGAAGGTTGTTAGAGTAAAGTAATAAAAGGAGATCATCCCATATTCGCACAACAACGGGGTTGATATTCAGACCACCCCCAATAGCAAAACTAACAACAATCGATATCCAATATGGTAGCCAGGTCAACAGAAAAACTACACTTGTTATGAAGAGCATTTTTGTTGTCTTGCGTTGTAGGAGTACAGCGTTGGCCCTCTGTTGGTTTTCTCTTGCCCGCCATGCATTAGTGCCACTACCGGGGAGTCGACCCCCTGTAGACGTATCACCTCGCTGTGTCAACGTTGTCCGTGTTTTTTCATAGGGGGATGTACCGTGAAGAGTTGGTGCCCCACTCATCTTCATTCTGACGTGTTTAGCACTGCTTGAACTGGGTTGATCAGCCCGATTAGATGAAAACACTGACTCGACAGTTTGGGACACTGTCGAAGTAAGCCTTGTCGACAAATTACTTTCGAGCTCTAAACCATGTTCATCTTGAGCGGTCGACACCGTTCCAACTTTGACGTGTTTCTTTATTGCTCTGTAAACTAAGCTGTAACAAACGGCAATCATCACAAGTACGGTAACGAACAAAAGCACATGAAATGCAAATACAATCGTGCTTAAAGATGGAATGTTAGAGTCCGGGAAACCCCCAATAAACTGAGGGATATTGATGAACACCGAGAACAGAAGCGATGCCCATGTCGCTATCTTACCCCGTCTATGGGTAAAGAAACGCCGATGTGGACGGCAGACGCAATCGTAGCGATCCGCTGCAATCACTCCGGTAACCATAATCGAGGTACCAATGGCTGTGGTTTCAAACGGCTCCAAAAAGTCAAAAATGATTGGAGCAACGCCATTGTGATCACTGCGTGTAAACAGCAGAGCTTCTTTGACAATGTTAACAATCATATACAAGCACACCATAAGATCAGCCCATGCCAATGCCATAATCAGAACATGGGTGCTTGTCTTGTGGGACTTGGTCCAATAAACACGGAGTATGAGACAGTTGCCAGGCGTTCCGAATATAAACACAACAATGTATAAAATCAGGCGAAAAGGATATCTGACGATTTCAGATGTTTCCATGGCTGGTCGTGAGCTGCTGCTGGAAATATCCGCAAAATCTAACATCGAAAAGTTTGCCATTATAGATTAAAAACTCGTTTTCGCTTGCTATAGTAGTCTACCGCTGCACACCTCGCAAATCAAGCCAAGATGTACGTATAGTGTCGTCTTAGTTTTCCGTCATCTTTCACTCTGCAAACAACTTCATTATTTAAAGCCATAGGGGCTCGTTACAGTGCGGAAGTCGTACGAATTATGTACGTTACGTTATCAACTAATTAGCTTCGAAGTTGTAACTTTGCCCTCGGAATCTGGCCAGTGACGTACACCACACAAAACATGTATCAGTTACTTATGTAGTAACATCCTTTAGACAATACGAAAACGTCAATGTGGTATTAAGAATATAGATTTCTGTTGTATGACTTCGGAACTGGTATGGATGGTTTGGCTGTTAACAATGAAAAATTATACTTGTGGATAAATAATCGTACGCACTACTCCGGTGCTTTTGAACATTTACTACCCAAAACCAAAAGTATTTACTTGGTAAGTTTTTGTGATACTCCAAATGATTGCCTTCAGTGATGCTGAATATCTGTTTGCCTTAAGAACGATCGAATAAGTGTAGTGTTTTGAGCAGGACTCTTGGAGGAGCATATACAAGTCGGGTTGCTTTTTCTGCTTAAAATATAAAGCTTTACTTTTGGACGAATAATCCTAAGCACAACCCGGGTGTTAGGGACTTATCGGCTTACCGTTACGTAATTTAGTGAAGTGAAATCATGGAAAATAATATTGTTAGAAGATTGTTAAAAAAATCATCAAAATATGACGCTATAAGCGAAAAACATTATTTAAAAAAATTGTAAAAGGTCAGCGTATACGCCTTTCAAATCGTCGCAACTGTCAATTTTTACTTAACGATGTTGCGCAATATTGTAAGTACATGTGCACACTTTGTTGATGTAAATATTTTACTATGGCGTGGCTCACGCAAGAAGTACACCACTAGTATTCTATGAAGCCCCATTGGTGTCACTTGACATTGTTTCTGGACGTTTGTTATCTTGCGACCGCCACTTATTATCTTGCGGCCGCCACTTATTATCTTGCGACCGCCACTTATTATCTTGTGGCCTGCGCCACTATCTTGCGGCCGCCACTTATTATCTTGTGGCCCACGCCACTTATTATCTTGCGGCCACCACTTATTATCTTGTGGCCCGCGCCACTTATTATCTTGTGGCCCCGCCACTTATTATCTTGCGGCCGCCACTTATTATCTTGTGGCCCACGCCACTTATTATCTTGCGGCCGCCACTTATTATCTTGTGGCCGCCACTTATTATCTTGCGGTCGCCACTTATTGTCTTGCGACCGCCACTTAATATTATATTGTAGACTTTCGCTCCTTCTTCACCTCGCTGCTTACATAATGTCTGTTTAAACATGCATTATCATATTTGCTTTCTTGACGAAATCCCTCGCAAATAGCGCCCCTCGTGTTGGTTCTGAAGCAACTAAGCAAAATAAAAAAGGGGCTGCCCGCTGATCGTCCGTCTACGGAAGTGTATGTCGTATCGCCTGGGCGGATTACTAATTTGCCTGAGCGGATTTACTAATTTGCCTGGTGGATTACTAATTTGCCTGGACGGATTGCTAGATTGCCCGGGCAGATAACTATTTTACGAGGCACCTTTGGTTTTTAACCTATCGATTGTTTTGATCCTATAAAACAAAAACAAAAATGTAGATATAGAAAATAAAACTAACCTGTGAATATTTTATTTCAAAAAGTGGAGGCGTTTTTTGAGATATCGCAAAATTGGAGCGGGATGTCTACACATGAAAAATAATCCCAATTTTGATTTTATAAAAAATCTGAGAAACATTTCTGACTGTAGTGTTAGTCAGCATCCACGTTTAGGGGATAACAACCGGTACCTTTTTTAATAACCGCATTATACTTCGAAGTGGAATGATACAACAAAAATACTTATTTGTAGCTGTACAACTATAGCCGAGCAATTTTGTATTATCTATCATTTCCAAGATTGGTTTCACCAAAAGTTTACACATTCCCAGGGACACGCTGCCTTTGATTGGACGATTTGGGTCATAACATATGATTTAAGACTAAATAATGATTTACGTTAGTGTCCCTCAAAATTGTGCGGTTTGCCTTTTACTTCGTGAACTAACACCGTCGGCCATTTTTGAGTCCAAATAATATTTCTATGGGTTGTGCAGAAGTTCAAACCGTGATGAGAAAACCACTCGATTTCGATGGAGGTAAGCCTGGATAATTATATTCTACTTTTATTTTAAACTAAAACAGCAAAGCTGCGATGGCGAGCTGCCGATCGTCGATGACTGACAGAAAAACCAATCACTTGATCAACTGCTGGCCAAAGGGGTGGAGACTTTGACAAGTATGAGGTAATGGTTCGTCATGGTTGCACGGGTTGCACGGGGTTAACTGTGACAAAACTGACCACCCTCGACTGCCAGACGTATATCATTGTGCTCAGCCCCCGGGCACACTTCACAGTGTGGACCAGCGATAGTTTCATAGAACGGACTGCATTGATAAGGAATGCTGTACTTCGCTTACGCAAGCGCTGCCCTAATATTTTAATTGTGATTAAGGGACCGCACCCTCGGCACTTTCCACATATCTCATCTAATTTGTTGTTCTCTGATTTTCTGGCAAAAGAAATTATAGGAAATACATTAAGGGATGGTTTTAAGGGTACAGGTGCTTTCTACCTACCCTTGTGGGACATGAACCTGACACACCCGGCAGAGAATGTCGTGCATATGCCTCACGCAGTTATAGTACAGGAACTGAAAATGTTTCTAGGGTACGTTTGCGATAACTTAGCAACAGTGGGCAATCAAAAATGACAAATTAATTAATATAATAATTGTTGTGGTTTATTGGTCAGCTGCTGAGCAGTGCGAGCCTATTTATTATAAGTTTCCGTCTGTCCGTCTGTCCGTCCGTCCGTCCGCGTTCAGTGGAATTGTTAAAGTTTGTATTTAAGTTTCAGTCTTTGAGTTGAGTTGTTTTAGGTATGTACAAGCCCAAGTGAGATTGTTATATATATTTGCCAGTAATTTTTTGTAATTTTTAGCTATGTTTTTCAATAATGTTGAAGTTTTTGGAATAAACAAATGTTAAAAGATTTTTGAATAAAAAAAATGACATCTGGATTTTTAAGAACCAAATCAAACTTAAATTTTAAAGTTTTGAAATAATTTGTGTTTAAACAAAAATCAATCTCTCTATCACTGGTTCCAGTTAAACGAGCTGAAACAATAAGAACCTTAAATGGTCATAACTCCTTATTGCAATAATGTTCTGACTTGAAACTTAATTCGAATAACTGCTTCTTACATATGAAAAGATAAAACTCAAAGAACTCAAAGAGTGCATCACTGGTTCCAGTTGAATGAGCTGAACAATAAAAAACATAAATTGTCACAACTCCTTATTGCAATGATGTTCTGACTTGAAATTTAAATCAAATTCTGCTGCTTACAATGTAGACATTATGAAAAGATGAATGATGGTTCAGTTGAATGAGCTAAAACAATAAAAACCTTAAAGGCAGTGGACACTATTGGTAATTACTCAAAATAATTATTCCCATAAAACCTTACTTGGTGTCGAGTAATGGGGAGAGGTTGATGGTATAAAACATTGTGAGAAACGGCTCCATCTGAAGTGGCATAATTTTCGAGAAAGAAGTAATTTTCCGCGAATTTGATTTCGAGACCTCAGATTTAGAATTTCAGGTCTCAAAATTAACCATCTAAACGCACACAACTTCGAGTGACAAGGGTGTTTTTTCTTTCATTATTATCTCGCAACTTCGACGACCAATTGAGCTCAAATTTTCATATTTTTTGTTGTATGCATAAGTTGAGATACACCAAGTGAGAAGACTAGTCTTTGACAATTACCAATAGTGTCCAGTGTGTCTTTACATGGTCATTAAGCAAATTTTCAACTTACGATTTTCTCCTTGCTTCCAAACTTAAACTGCCGATCTCTGCCGCCTTAGTTCTCTGCCAATCAATTGCTTAAAATAACAGCCTGATAATCTGTTTCTGGTTTAGCATTAATATTGCAGCAAAACAATAACCTCAAAGGTTATAATTGTAGCGCGACACTGTTGAGATATAGGCACTTCCAAATACCTATCCAAATTCTCTCTATCTTTCTCTCACTCAAAATTTCATGATCCTTCTTCCATAAGAACCTATGTGAGTCTACTGCCACTCCCTAAAATCTTGCATACCACGACTTCATGCAAAGTAGCTCAATCCTTCAATGCACAACAATACCTAATTATTCACACCAACCTGTGTGACCAGACAAGTACAAAGGAAAGTGAAGGCACTGACCTCTGCACTAATATTTATAAACCAAGTTACAAAATTAGCATAATAACAAGAGTTCACAACCTTTGGGGAGAAAAATGCATATTCATTAGTGGATCTGCCCCTGTAAACTTAAACATACAAATTCATTAGTATATCTGCTCCTGCAAAATAAACACCATACATTAGAATGGGGGGTAATTCTGACAAGTTTGTCAAGGACATCTACCTCGTACTTCATGTCTTTGCGACCATAAATGTCGCTCCCCACTCGTTCCGGATGGAAATAGTAAGCTACGGTAAGGTTAAGGGAACGGTATATCTTTTGCACGGGCTTCAAATGCCCTCGTCCATTTGAAACTAATGCCTTGGGGTTATCTGCTTTTAATACACTGTTAAAATCATTATACCATTGGCCTGTGGTTGAGTCGCCATGTAAAATGACTTTCTTGTCGCGTAGACATTTATGCAGCATGTCATTTGGAAAGTCCGGTATTCTGCAGAGCATTGAGTGCCATTTGCCCTTCAACCAATAACCCTGAACAGCTGGTATTTCTTGGTCGGGCAGACATCGCGGTAAGGCATTCAGAGGAGGGAGTAATCCAGCTATATAGAAGAAAATTGAAAAACAAAGAATAAAATCAGTCTTATGTAAAGAAACAGGTTTTTCGACAACGTATACTTTTGTTTCTTTCTGAACGAAATTTGACAGGTGTTGCTGTTTCAAAGAGAGAATCAGACAAAACCTTTGGTATATGCCGCAGTACAACAAATTAGTAAATGGAGGAAAATGTTTGTCGATATGCCCACAATAGTTCATTCTTATTTTCTAATGTGCTATTATTTATCAATGGTTAATTTTTGTTTTATTTTCAGGACTGATTTTGTAGCATGTACTTCGGATTTAACTGCGAATCTCCATGACCACGAAGACCATATGTGTAAACATAATATGCGATGCATATGCGATATGCATGCGATGTCAAAGGTGATATGGACATGGGCTCAATTTACGATTGAAGCAATTTAGTTCCCCAAGACACGCATCGGCGAACACGGGGTGCCAGACTAATATGCCCATTGGGTTGTGCTGCATCTGGAGACAACATGGCGTCCAGTAACCACGTGACCAAAGAAAACTTGTCCCTCCATCTCGCAACTCTCTCATTGCACAGCTCTGAGCAAGTTCGAGTGCGCACATTTAGTCCACCAGTGGTCGACCACAGACTAGCAATACACATGCGCAATGACGTACTCACCCGAACGAGTCTAGTCAACCTTCCACCTTTTCGCTAAAGTGTCACTGGTTCCCCTCTGCGCTTAACACATGTTAGAATGGAACATGCTGTTGGGACCAGTGAAGAAACCATGGGCTCGAGGCTGGTTCCAAATGGTCGACCACAGTAGTCAACCAATGGTCGACCAGCCTGGGTTCGAGTCAAAATGGCCAACCTTTAGTTAACCATTGTGCACACTCGAACTTGCTCTCTGTTATATGGATTGCCAAGAGCGCCCTCAGTGAAATTGTGGTAAATATTAAACAAGAGTAGAACCCCCCGGTAATGATCCACACAAATGTCTCAAGATTGTGTGGTTTCCCTTTTACTTTGTGAAATATCATGGCGGTCGATCATAAAAGTATAACCAAGTTTTCCGTTAGTTAAGTTTTATTTCAGGTATTGGTGAGTTACTTTAGTTATGACAAGTTTGAAACACACACCATGTCACATGTACAAGCATTTCTTCACCATTGATACTATGATACTTGATACGCATGCCGTTATGACTTAATTGCAAACGATCAACAAACCATGTATGCTTAACGTCGATTTGTATTTTCTTGTTCTTCTCTATGCTCACCGGTTGCATAAAATTCGGGCTGTGGGTAAAATCAAACAATCGTTAAATTTATAAGGCATGATCCAACATGATCAAACAGTCGTTGCTCATAGCGCCCGTACAGTAGGCCTTTAAAAAAAAAGTAAGAAGACTAGCAAATCATAAGATCAGATAGTCGTCTTAAGTTCTTGATTTAGTTTAAGGTTTCCCTTCACAAAGACACTTTGAAATGGTCCATTGTACCCATGGAGGAAATGGCTAGGCAGGAAGGGAAACAGGAGTGGTGTTCGCACGCACAGCAGGTTCAGGAAAATTATAACACGACGGCGTTTCCACTTAAATATTGAGCTGAAAACCCCAGTAACCCAGGTTGTTTAAGTAGTATATTCAGAACTAAAATAAAAATGCTTTTAATCAGAGTGCCAAGACAAGATAATTCTTACCAGTTCTTTCGGGTTATAACCTTGATTGTTTTGTTTTGATTACCATGTGTACATTTTCCGTACAAGCTAAACAAAATAATAAACTGTTCAATCACATACCCTTTGAATAGATACTCTACGCCTTTTGTCAACTCGGCCAGCTTTTGGTTGCATTTATCCCAGTCGGTATTGTAAGATGTGAAATCATCACAGGACAAACCTTTCGGTTTCTGGCAAACAAGAATTGTCTTCCCAAGTGCATGGTGTGCTGGATATTGACACAGTCCAGTCCATGGCCCGCTACTCCTCAAAAAGCAAGTTGTCCTTTCTGCTTTCTTGCCTTTATGGTTGAAGTATCCATTCCACTGTACTCTTTCCTTTGCAGGCCAGATCACATTTCTGAAGCAGTCAACAGCCTCACTGGCATGCACAAGAATGAGTTTGAATTTAGCTTGACCAGCCCATGCTGCCAGCAATGTGACTTCATATGTACCGTTATTGTAGTCAGCAACATAACCAGCTGTACTAGCTAGCGGATTCTTTGAGTTTAGAGTGGCAAACCAGAAATCCCCGCTTATAACCCGGTCCCTTCCTTCGGAATCTCTGGTCTGAATCCGATACTTGATGATATCTCCGACTTGAATGTGTCCTCTAGGTGATATCAGTTGGACGTTAGTCTTGGTGTGGCTGGTGATTCTCATGGAGGATGGGCCGGTTGTGTTCTTTCTCTCAATCACACTTACATTAGAAGGTGATTGTTTCAACTGAAGCGGGACAGCACGGATGGCAGGAGTTTTAACAAACTCAACTCTGTCTTTCAACAACTAGTAAAGGGACAGGAATGTGGAGTAAGTTGTGGCTAGGCCAATAGTGAAGAGTTTGTAGGAAAAACATGTATAAAAAGTGCAGTATATTTTCTCTTTAGGCTGAAAGTTTTCACCACTATTATGTACATTTCGTTCAGGAGACAACTTCTAAGGGCAAGTCACTTTCAAACACTCCTGTAGAGCACAGCACGCATCACTTTTAAAAAATGGCGTCGTGTGGCCCTATTGTGGCCTATACAAGTTTAGCAAATACTTAGACCTACGCCCACACGTACGAGGTTTTTGCCCACACGTACGAGGTTTTTGCTTATACACGTACGAGGTTTTACTCACACGTGCAAGGTTTTGCTCACGCGTGCGAGGTTTTGCTCACACGTACGAGGTTTCTGCTCACACGTGCGAGGTTTTTGCCCACACGTACGAGGTGTTTGCTTATACACGTACGAGGTTTTACTCACACGTGCAAGGTTCTGCTCACACGATACGAGGTTTTGCCCAAACGTACAAGGTTTTTTGCTCATACGTACGAGGTTTCCCTCACACGATACGAGGTTTTTGCTCACACGATACAAGGTTTTTGCTCACACGATACAAGGTTTTTGCTCACACGTACGAGGTTTTACTCAGACACACGTACAAGGTTTTGCTCACACGTGCGAGGTTTTACTCACACGTGCGAGGTTTTGCTCACCGTGCGAGGTTTTTGCTCACACGTGCGAGGTTTCTGCTCACACGTGCAAGGTTTCTGCGCACACGTGCAAGGTTTTTGCGCACACGTACGAGGAAACAGATTATAAGTGTCCTTCACCATACAACAGATTATGCGTGATGAAATATCTCAACAGCACAGAGGATTCGGAGTGAACCATTTGGGGTTCGATTTGTAAACTCGCAAATATTTCCATTACTCAAGATCAAGTGTATCAGCCGAAACCATACTGTAAGGAGTATTTTTTAGAGGAGGAAGATAAAAAAAGAAGACACAAGAAAAGTGAGAATACCACATAATAGCCGGGCTGGGATTTGTTCAAACAAAACAAACATATCAACACCACAACACACAAAACCAGCTCTGTTTTGCACACACTCCATGTGCGTTTAAAAAATAATATATGTACCGGTATTCTTCAACATTTAGTGAAATGAAAAGAGCCGAAAGGGTTGATACAAAATGACACAAAGACTTTACATAGACATTTATTACGCTGTCACCATCTTGGCCATTTTCCCTTTTTCCAATAACAGTCATGAATGCTAACATTCATTGCGCATGGCACCAGACTATTATTTCGTCCAGCCTCAGTTTGGTTACAATGAGTTGGAATGGAGTAAAATCAAGATGACCACATCGTGATAAAGGTCTATAGCAAGAGAGGATCTCGATTGCTTTGTATGGATATTGATGGAGAGCCTGCATGACCGAGAAGAGTTGAGTGAGGGGACCGCTGCATGGGGCTATAGCTCAGGAGATAGAGGGCCAGCACATTATATCATGAGGTCGCAACTAGTCGAAACGTTGAGACCAATTCAGAACTGACTCCGCGGCAGTACAGTTAATTACGATTCTATAAGCTAAAGTAGTAGTACAAGTCTATTTTCTATGCCATCCGCCCTGGTAATAGTTAAAAGCAGGACAGTTCTTTTCAGAACTGAGAAGTCTCCCGAACCCCCGATTATCTACTTCGCGGTAGTAGAATTAAGCAAGATAGTTCTCTAAGAACAAACTCTACCTGGCGAGTAGATACACACATGGTGTTACCGCAAACCAAATATACAATGTACATTGATACCTCACCATATAAGCAATGCCTCAAAAACCCTATATGGATATATTTTTGTTAGCTGTGAACTCATTGAAAATGTAGTAATAAGGGACGCTGAAAATATATGAACGGATTTTCAACTTCTCAAATCAGGTAAAAAATAAAGAAAATTTTAGTCAGCTTTGTGTTCGCATTGTAAAGAAGCTTCTACCCGACGCCAGTGCCGTGTACTGACTGACGTCCTACCAGGGGCAAGGTGAAGACCAGGTGGGCGTGAAAAAGGTTGAAAGTTGTGCTTAGAAAACAAGTGCAAGTAAAAGCAACGCTAGCTGGAACTAAAATTTATAATGGGTGTACATGTGTGACCTAAAGACGGTCTCTGATGAATACACGGAAACTGGCTTACCATTGTGATCACCGTTAAGGCGAAACATAAACCAAACAACACTCCTAAAACAGTATGTCGAGATGGATATTTTGCTGCCATCCTGCTACAGTTCGTGATGTGTTCAATGGTTCATCTATAGTACTTAAATCTCCTTGTACAAAATAAGAATGGCATTTGACTGCGTTTTCACAAAAGATGTACATGTACTTCTCGTGGTAACAAACAACTGGTCATTCTGAAGACCGTATAGAAGACTCCGCTCTGCGTATGACGTCACATGCTTGGTTGTTCATACCAAAAGACTGGAGACAATATTGGGTGCGTTCGTTTAGCTTCTCTGGGACTGTCCCGCGGTGCTCACTCGGGTGAGCCCCTGACAAGAGCTAAACGAACGACCACTCACCGCTCTCGTGGTGACGTCGTTTACCCGGGGCCAGCCCCCAAGTGACCCACTCCACAAGCAGGGCACTAGGGGCTGACCTGGGTGAGCCCCTGGAGTGATGTCAAAAGCTATTCGAACGCACCGGGGCAGACCGGGGATGACCCAGGGAAGCTAAACCATAGAGTAATTACTCTATGGCTAAACGAACGCACCCAATATTGGGAACATTCGGTTAGTTTACCAAAATTAAGTCCATTGCGAACAGGGCTAAAGAGTGAGGACGCGAGTGTGAAACCTACGGCATAAGACACAGGAGTTAACGAAAGCTGGGGAACATTTGTGTCCACCACCACCCTTTAAAATTGGGTTGGGGACACATCCCTTCCACTCTTTCAATTGGGGGAGGTGCACATCTGTTAACGATCGAGCATTCGTGTGAGAAGCCTTACGTCGTGTGGGGTCCGGGCCCGCTTAAGGGCCCGAGCAAAGTTTGCATTTTAGGTGCTCTGTGGTGCAGTTTTTGGCAAATTTTTGGGGGGCATTTGGAACACCCTCAAACAATTGTGTCATATGCCTTGCCCCCAAGATTAGTGTCCATTTGCGGGACACAGGGTTCGGTCTTACACACAGTGCAATTCTTGGGCGTATATACGCTATAATGGAAAGGCAAAACAAAAATACCAAACCTTATCTCAACTTACTTTGTCTTAATTATTAACCACTCTACAACAAATTGGTTTCTGTTGTCATCAAGAACTATATCTTAAGGTTTATTAAACTGGAAAAACACAAATAATTCAATTACTTTTTCAGAAAATTGCAAAATTAAAATACAGTTCTTCTATCGAAGTGTGAGGAAGAAACACACGGTATTTAAAAACAATTCAAGAGTCCAAGGTTTAAGAAAAGTTAATTCCTAGACAGGAATCTTTAAAAAATTGCGGCCAGGGACCAACCCCGTGTTCCAAGCGTGTACATCCGGGGAGAAGATTGCGCCGGGACCAAGTACCGTGTTCCAAGCGTGTACATCCGGGGAGAAGATTGCGGGGGACCAAGTACCGTGTTCCAAGCGTGTACATCCGGGGAGAAGATTGCGGGGGACCAAGTACCGTGTTCCAAGCGTGTACATCCGGGGAGAAGATTGCGGGGGTCCAAGTACCGTGTTCCAAGCGTGTACATCCGGGGAGAAGATTGCGGGGGACCATAGTACCGTGTTCCAAGCGTGTACATCCGGGGAGAAGATTGCGGGGGACCAAGTTACGTACCGTGTTCCAAGCGTGTACATCCGGGGAGAAGATTGCGGGGGACCAAGCACCGTGTTCCAAGCGTGTACATCCGGGGAGAAGATTGCGGGGGACCAAGTACCGTGTTCCAAGCGTGTACATCCGGGGAGAAGATTGCGGGGGACCAAGTACCGTGTTCCAAGCGTGTACATCCGGGGAGAAGAATGCGGGGGACCAAGTACCGTGTTCCAAGCGTGTACATCCGGGGAGAAGATTGCGGGGGACAAGTTGATGTACGAAAATTACAACTAATTGTTGTGTTGTAATGTATTTTTTGTGATAGATTTGTTGTAAACTATATTTTCTCAGGAATTTTTTTATTGTTTATGACTCGTCGTATCTTGTCATGTTATTTTTTGTCTGGTTTAAGATCGGATCATTTTTCGCTTTTTGCAATTATCCGCAGTAGGTAATAAATTGGTCTCTGTAGTGTTATTTTTTTATGTGTGATTTCTTTGTATGTACTGCTTGCCTGAAAATAAATAAATGAATAAGATAAGACAGCTTTTTTTCGTCAATGAACCAAGGCCTGTAGCAATGGAAATTTAAATAATGTATTTCCTGATACCAACACAGTTATACAACCTAATGCAGCAGACGACGCAACGAGGCTTTCTGTGTGCACACGCCGCTGCGCAAGAACCTTTGACCTACACACGACTCATGACATGCATCCGGGCCCCCGAAACAGCAAGCGAGCCGGCGAACACACATCGCACACAGCATGCAGTACACACACACACAGCTAGCTTTGGAGGACGAGGATGCTCAAAAACGCATGCTTTTGGGGGATATAAACACCAAGCTGGCAACAACCAATCTCTCTCACAAACATTGGTTTAACGTCTATGATTGTGAATCACACAAATCAAGAATTGTGGTTCAGTAACTAGACGACAATATTTATTCTAGTCATTGTGAAATCAGCGGTTAGCTGGGGGATTCCAACCCACAACCTTGTGATTGCAAGTCCTGCAGTCTAACCACTTGACCACGGTGACTTGCTGTTCGCCACCAGGGTGATACACATCATATTCATAGGTAAAGAAGTAGTATTAAAGACAACACACACGTGTGCTCAGTAGAAGAGGAATGGCGTCATCAGCTAAAGCTAGTTGTCTTCTTGTAATCAGCGCAAAGGAAGGTTTGTACTTAAAATATATCAGGACGTAGGCCTGTTCCGCGCCCCAACTTGATAATTGTCCCAGTGGGCGCGTCCCAAACGGGTACCGGTCACTTTGGCACCTTGCGAACTCGGCACCTCCGACTTCGGCACCTACAACCTCGGCACCTTGCAAACTCGGCACCCTCAAACTCGGCACATGTACAAATACAAACTCGGCACCCAGTTGAAAAAATTCGATTTTCACTCTGCGTACCGTGCGCGTAGGCCTCATTTTTCAGTCCCACCATAGCCCCATAAAAAGTTTGATCATGTTATAAAGTTATTAGTAATAACATTAGGCTACAAATATTATTGGAATATATAATTATCGTAAAATTTACCAGAAAATAGAAGCATGGAGGTAGAAATTATTCTATTTCTACCTCCATGATAGAAGCGACGTTATAAAAAAAGCACCGGACGGAACAAAATAACACTGAAAGGAGTGTGCACCAAAACGATCTTTGGTGTGTGCACGAGAGCTATTATTACACGCACTGAACTGTTGCATAAACATCGGGAAATTAGTCCCCAGATCATGGACTGGCGCCTTTCGGCACTCTACGCTTTGTTTACAAAGCAAAAATCCATTGAAAACATTATCCAAACTAAACAAAACCTTATTAAAATTGTTCAAAGCCCAAAACATAAAAGACTGACATGGATGCAAATTCAGCCCTAAACAACATTTAACACGGTGCGGGCGCCACGGTAAATTTCCTGCCGCCCAACCCAAATTTTCTCGAGAGAGTTCGGAATTCTTATCAACTCCCATTGTTACTGATTTTGCCATAAACAGCGTTTACCAAAAGAGCAACTATAAATATAAATATTAATAGTAAACTCGCGGGTACAACCATGGGTAAAAAACTCTTTTGAAGGAGTGGTGGCTCTGAAAATAGCCGTTTTGGTCGCGACGTTTCCACCAGTATACTCTGCTCGTGTTCATGGTTGTTGTGTTGTCAGAAAGACTCTGCTAGGGTCAATGGTCAGGCCATTAACTATTTTTTGCATTTATACCCTTGGGCCATTTGGTTGGTAAGTTGTTTGCAACAGCTAATTCTATTTTCTCAACAACTATTCTACACAGTTTATTTTCGGATGGGCATAAAAAAGGATGACCCCCAGTCACAGCTTGCAACCATTTTTTTATGCAGTGGTAACATTATTATTCCTCTTCTCAAAGTTATGTTGTCATCTTTAAACATTAGGACGGAGTATACATTCTTAAAACAGACGAATATTCAAATGAGAAATCACACAGCGCTAAAAAATCAACCAACGCTTATAACGATCAAGGTGTAATGATCAAGGTGATGTTACATTGATGTACATCACTTCTCATGTTACCTGGGGTGGATTTCACAAAGGTAGTCCTAACTTAGGACTGCTCCTAGGCAATGCTAATAGAGATAGGACTGGTCCTAAGTTAGGACCAGTAACTCGTCCTAACTTAGGACTGGTCCTATCTCTTAGCATTGCTTAGGACTAGTCCTAAGTTAGGACTACCTTTGTGAAATCCACCCCTGACCCCTGAGCCGTGTAACACCTGTCTTTGTCGGTGTTGGTTCTCGACCACTAAAACTTCTCAATTTGTTATAACAATTTGTTATAACATACAATTGTTGCATGCTGTGACGGGGTCCATGGGGTTTGGTACACCTGAGGGGGGAAATGGGACTCGAGTCGAAGCCGAGGGTGCCATTTTCCCCCGAGGGTGTACAAGACCCATTGGACCCCAGTCACAGCGTGCAACAATTGTTTTGTTATACCTTTGTAAAATTGTTATTCCTCTTCATGAAGTTCTGTTGTCTTATTTTTTCAAACGTTTTTACGACGGACTATTCATTGTTTAATAAGCAGACAAACAAGAAACAATTCCCTCGAACCAGCGGTGATTTCGTACACAGCGCTGGAAATCGACCAATGCTTGGAACGATCAAGGTGATGTACACCGGTGTACATCACTTTTCAGGTTACCCGGCCCGTCGAGCCATGTAACATGTGTTTTTGTTGCGCGTCACATAGTTTGTTCTCGACCAATCAAACTTCACAACTTGTACAGAGGTATATTAATGTTTGTTGTTTGTATGTTGCAGGAGTTCCAGCACAGTCTTTCATACATGCTTTCACATTATGTCATTCAGCATTCAGTGTGCAGTTGGCATCACCAGATGTAAGTCATTGCATTGTTATCTTCTCTGAGCAGCACTGCCTTCTGAGCAGCACTGCCTAAAAGGCAGTGGACATAAATTGGTAATTACTAAAAAAAGTTGTCAGCATAAAAACTTTCTTGGTACAAGCAATGGAGTGCTGTTGATAGTATAAAACATTAATGTGAGAAACCACTCCCTCTGAAGTAAAGTAGTTTTTGAGAAAGAAGTAATTTTCCATAAATTTGATTTCAAAGATGGCAGACTTTGTTGTGGCGAGTCATGGCCTAGCGATTAAGAACACTGAACTCAAGCATTTCTCTAAAACTACAGCACCTCAGTAAGTAATATTTAAGGGAATTTTAGGGGAATATTTCTACTATTATTATCTTCAAACTGTGTAAGTTTAATGTAAATCTGTGGACATTGTGTTTTGTGTTGGAAAACAAAATTCATAGACCCCTTTAACCAGAGATTTGTGTTTGAATGTTTGTCATATTTTGCAGAGAAAGCCAATTGACTTCATTGAACAAGATGAGAGCAGCAAACGATGGTTAAATGAATTTAAGAGTAAGCCGTTCTCAACACCAGTCAAGTTAGATACAATTGATGGTAAGTAAAACAGTGTAAACCTGCAGGCCTTTAGAATACCATGTTCATCAAATTATGAATACATAGTGTACACTGTATGTAATAATGGTGGTGATTATTTCTAATCTGAAATTAGTTTAGGATATAATTTCATGTTTTAATATAAGTCGGTTATAATTCACCTAAGAATAAATTTTCAATTTATGTATAAAGGTAAAATATACCCTTTGGTTTTTGTTTGTATCCTATAAGTGTACTAGAACATGTATAATACACTCAAACTAGAATGTGAAAATTTCATTGCAAAGAAGTGGTCATGTTTTCAAGATTCCGCAGAAAAACTTGAGCCAATATGTCCGAGCAGGAAGAGAATTCCCATATGGATTACACAATCTACACTTCTTAGATTCAAATTTTGGGGCATAAAAATGTGATTTTGTTAGCATCCACACTACCTCAAAGTATTGTTTCTCAAAATGCCTTATACTATTAATAGTTTGTGTAGGCTTCTAATATATACATGTTTTTACTGTCCTACATGTACATGGGTGTACATTATGTGAGCACTAATCACTAACGTCCATCGATATATCAAAAGTTCTCAAATACTTTTTTACACCGATAACGCCGATTTGTAATTTTTTAATCATATCAAAATATCAGGCATGCAACTCTTCAGAATATTTTTTTCCCTTTGAACGCATAAACTGAAGATAGCTGAGTATTACATGTAGTCTCTTTTTGTCTGGTTCCTCCCGCATCATCTTAGACAAAGATATATCGTATCAGAATTCACTGAGGCTTTACAAGTCCTCTTCTCTGTCTTTAAAACAAAAGGTGTAATTAATGAAAACTGGTTCTTGACTGACTTTAACCTGAATGATATTGTCTAGTTATAGCAACTCGTTACTCGGCTGTACTACTCATTAACTGTCCTTGATCTCTGTATGATCTATCTCATAATCAGGATCTGATTGATTTTGTTTATTTTATTGTTACAGCAACTCGTTACTCAGCTAACTACTCATTGACTGTCCTGGTGCTCTTTATGATCTAGCTTATAATCAGGATCTGATTGATTTTGTTTATTTTATTGTTACAGCAACTCGTTACTCAGCTAACTACTCATTGACTGTCCTGGTGCTCTGTATGATCTAGATCATAATCAGGATCTGATTGATATTGTTTATTTTATTGTTACAGCAACTCGTTACTCAGCTCTTCTACTCATTGACTGTCCTGGTGCTCTGTATGATCTAGCTCATAATCAGGATCTGGCTCAGATACTGCAGCATTTCAAATCACAAACAAGTAAGTTCAGACAACCGCAAAGCAAACAACTATAATGTAGCAGATCTAGTAGTAAGACATCTACTCTAGCACTGCAGAGGTGTTAGGTTTGAATCCCCCCTGATGTTTTGAGTCCTGTGGATTGTATGTGTCTTGGGTATGTATAGAACCCTATTGGCAGAAGGCTAGGACCATGTTAAGGCCTAATTTCATAGAGATGTTTACATACTGAGGTAGCTACATGTAAGTACCGCAACACTATGCTTACTAAGCTTGGGCGATATCGATTTATTTTATTCACGATATATCGCCGACAATATATCGCGATATTCGATATAATCGCGATTAGTTAAATTTGACATAATCAGTCTTCAAACTCCCAGTGAAAGTTGTACAAGAGACAGTCACAGCATAAGAGAGGTGTTCTAATGACCTATTCTTCTGGTTCTACTCCAAATCTATGGGGTGCATGATGTCTCAGCTAGAAAATACATCCATCCCGATATTGCGATATTTAATCGATATCGCGATATATCGCGATATATCGCGATATATCTCGATATTTCGATAAAAACCAAATCGATCCGATATCGAAATCGTTTCCAAGTTAGTATCGCGATATTCGATAATATCGTGATTTCGCCCAAGCTTAATGCTTACCTGATGAAAGTGACCAGCCAAAATACCATGTGAGTGTACAAGTTGTGACTGGTGTCCTGCTCATTTCTGCTAAGCAGGGAATTGTTAAGCTAACATTTTTTGGCCTAACTCGCTGTGAATGAAGATGTTTGTGTGTAATTTTATTTACCTGTAGAAGTTTCAGCTTCTTTAGTCGTGAAGAGTGACGTTTTCAGGAGAGTCACTTAATACCAGTACTGGTAAAATGGTTGTTGGCTAAAATAATGAGTGATCATTGATTGTACACCTTCCCTTTAAGTTGTGAGGTACAGTAGGCCAATCAATCTCCATTGCCCAGCAGTCCAGAGGGGGGGGGGGGTATTCCAGCCTTATTGGCACCTGCCTCTGTATACATATTAATATCTGCATGGGAGACTTTTGAATGCTAGGTGGCAGCAGACTTACATGTACCAGGTAAATTTCCATTGTTTAGGTAGTTCTTAGCACGCGCACTTTACCAATAACCATGGATTTTACCTGGTAAGTCTGCTGCCACCAAGCTTCCCAAAAGTCTTCTATTCAAACCCTATTGATATCTGCATGATTGGGTGACACATGTCTGATTTGTGTTCCTGCAGAGCCTGTGTGTGCAATTGGTATGGGTGTGGCTGCCTTATGTTGTGACAAAGATGTAAATACTCCTGGAGCTAAGTGGGCGTATAGTGGCTATAGTTTGACTGCGGTAAGTTCAATGGGAGACTCTTGAACGCTAGCTGGCGGCAGACTTACCAGGGCCCAATTTCATAGAGCTGCTAAGCACAAAAATTTGCTTAGTATGACATTTTTTGCCTTGATAAAAACAGAATTACCAACCAAATTTCCACGTGAATTTCAGGATAAGCAAACAACAGCTAAATACATGTAAAAAGCAATATGCAACAATAGTAAATTTGGTTGGTAATTGTACTTTTATCAAGAAAGACATTTAATGCTAAGCAAATTTTTGTGCTAAGCAGCTCTGATCTGCTTACATATTTATGAGCTGGCACACACTTCCTGGAAATAATGGATTTACAATGTACCTTATAAGTCTGCTGTGAGATAGCATCCTGAAGCCCCATTGCCTTCTCAAAGATATACTACAAATAGCAATGCAAGCTCTACTGCAGGTGTTATACACACAAAGTTGCAGAATATCCAAATAAAGTAGCTTGTTCAATAGGCCATGTAGGCCATTTGCGAGTCTGCGGATACATTCATTTGTCAAGTGACTACCATAAATATAACATGGTTTGTTTGAGGGTGACTAGTCGGTATTAGCTCCCCAATGTATTTGAAGTTGCCAAACTATTCCCGAGGCGAAGCCGAGGGAACTAGTTTGCCAGCTTCCAATACAGAGGGGAGCTCATATCAACTTAACCCGAATGAACCATGTTATACTTGTTTTACTATATTTCATACGTATTCAGTTGTTTGTAGCAAGGGAAAATGAGGACTGTGCAATAAAATGCACCATGATAAGTTTGTTCATGTGTTGGATGTTGCTAAAGTAATGCATGTTTAGAAAAAATTACCACGATCGTAAAGCGCATGACAATTTGAATAGCCCCTGTGCTGACTGATCGCACAATGGCTAATGCGGTATTCTACAAAACTTACTTGTCATGTGCATTTACCTTGTGCGTGAATACTCGCATGCCTCCTGGTAAATGGCAAA
The DNA here is from genome assembly GCF_032118995.1 of Asterias amurensis. Lineage (NCBI taxonomy): Eukaryota > Metazoa > Echinodermata > Asteroidea > Forcipulatida > Asteriidae > Asterias > Asterias amurensis. The sequence continues at coordinate 9,387,150 of NC_092669.1, read as the reverse complement.
AATATCACCTGGAATGATGAATGAATCAGTAAGAACTCTACTCTCGTTCATGAATATGTATGAGGTATAATGTAGTAATACATGTAGGATTTATCCTGCAGTTATTTTGTAAACAACATTTAAAGTGATTTCCAGAGAAGTCTTGTATAGTGATGAGTTACTGCAGTAAAAACCACATGTATATTTTCAGACAAAGTTTGTGTTTAATGTGAGCAATAACAATCATGGGTACACTTGCTGTAAGTTGGAGACATTACATGTTTAGTATTAAAGGCACTGGACACTATTGGTAATTGCTCAAAATAGTTGTGAGAAAAAAAAATTACTAGTTGGCGATCAATGGAGAGATGTTGATCGTATAAAACATTGGGGAAACGGCTTCCTCTGAAGTAACGTAGTTTTTGGGATAGAAGTAATTTACCTATAAAATGTTTCTTCTTTTTTTTTGAGACGTCAAAATTACATTTTGGGGTCTAAAAATCAAGCATCTGAATGCACACAGCTTCGATTGACAAGAGTGTTTTTTCTTCCATGATTATCTTGCAACTTTGAAGACCAATTTAGAGTTCAAATTTTCACATTGAGATGCACCAAGTGAGAAGACTGGTCTTTGACAATTACCAAAGGTGTCCAGTTTCTTTAAGATTTTGTTTTCTTTTCTTCTTAGCCTTCAGTGTATGAGCTTGCTCGATCACCCACCTTCTCTAATTTGCCAATAATATTGGAGGACTATATCAAGGACAATGGCGCTACATACAGCGGTAAGTCTCAACTGAGTGCACCCCACTAAATAGGGGAAAAAACAGCATCAGCCTCTATTGCAGGCCTCCCAAATATTATGTTAGAGACATTATTTAAGGGGCCAAAAAAAATGGATACGATGTAAAAAATTTCCTCCAATTGTGACCTGGGGGTTGTTGAATTCCAACTTGAAGTATTTTGTAAGACATAAATGTAGGCCCTGAAATAATTTGTCCAAATTGCAGAGAGGTAAAATGACATTTTCAAGATTGATGGCAGAGCGTTTTGAAAACTACACTGGTGTAGGTATGTTTTTATTTTGGAGGGAGACTTGCCTTGCGACTCATTTCAAAATAGAATAATTTCCCCCTGACTTTAAAAAGCTGTATATTTTTGCATTGTTGAATGTTAAGCATTTTGCACTATATGCTATGGGCATTTTGCGTATAGGAAAAAATGCCATATAAGTTTATATCACACACCTTGTTGCTATGCCTTGCTTGCCCCCGAACCATGTGATATAGCAGCTACAGGAACACCCGGGCGAGCCCCTTCTCTTTTCCATAAGTGCACTGGGTTCACAACAAATGGGACGAAGGATGAAGCAATGGTTAAGTGTCTTGCTCTAGGACACAGGTGTCATGGCTTTAGATTTGAACCCACTCTGATCAGAAACACCAGAGTTTGAATTTGGTGCTCTTAACCGCTCAGCAACGACTCTTCCACAAGTGAGGTATTGAATATTTTTGTTTTACCTTTGTATTATACAGCTAGTGTAGTGGATGCAGTGCATGTTGTAGTGGATCGTCATTTGATAACAGGCCAGAATGAGATGTCAACATTAACAGCAGTGCAGAATTTAATCCTCTTGTGTAATGCCAAGTAAGGATCTTTATTCATTTTGTAATCCATCGGGTTCAGTGTAACCAAAATGCAACAAGAATAAGGGAATCAATGTGTGGTGAAGAGGTTTTCAACTAAGTGGTTTAATCCCAACGAGGCCTGGTTCTTGATTATTTTACCGAAACAAGACGTAATCAACACACTTTGATTCCCATTCATAAATACCTTTTCAGTAAAAAAAATCAACACTTTTGGTCAAAAAGTAAAATAAATGCAAATATTATAATTGTTCAATGATTTCTTTCAACACAACACCCCTCCAGCTATGAAATGGTAAAGCCCTCTGCCGCCCTCGGGTAAACAACTCCTTATAAGGGAATGCTGTGCGCGTATCGCGTGATGTGGCACAACTGTCCCGGCCGTTGCTCTCGACCAAAAGGAATGAAGAAACTGTCTTATATACACAGGTGCAAGCTCGGATGTCACGCCCATGTTTCAACACTTTTTCTGGTCATAAACAAAGGTTTATACACACCCACGTGACACCCTCTCCGCCAATAGGAATAGGGAAACTGTCTGAAGGAATTTATGAATGGTTAATAAAGTCAGGCCTTGCTCTTGTTAAAGACACTGGACACCTTTGGTGGGTGTATCTTTACATTAACAAACCTGTGAAAATTTGAACTCCAATTTGTATAGCCTCTTTGCTGCAGCGTTGAGGTTTAACAAAGCAAAAGCCCAGACATGTCATCAATGCATTGTCATTCTGACGCGCTGTCAATGGCAGAAGTGTTTTTAGTTTTCCAAAACCTTGAGGTTGGGGCCTGAGTTTTTAATTGATAATTACGATAATTATATTTGATGCTCTTAAAGGAACGCATTGCCTTGGATCGGGCGAGTTGGTCTTTGAAAAGTGTTTACCGTTTGTTATAAAATGCATATACATTGTAGTTAGAAAGATGTTTTAAAAGTAGAATACAATGATCCACACACATTTGCCTCAAATTTGCGTGGTTTTCTTTTTAGTTTGCGAACTAACACGTTCGGCCATTTATGGGAGTCAACAATTTATCTCCTATAAATGGCCAACCGTGGTTGTCGAAGAGGTTAAAGAAAAACCATGCAATCTCAAATGATACTTGTGTGGATCATTATATTCTACTTGTAAAATGTTTTTCTAATCGTACGCATTTCATAACAAACGGTTACAAATGCTTTTCCAACTCGACCAACCCAAGGCAACGTGTTCCTTCAACAACTCGGCCATGACACCCCACATTCATAACCATACCATGAATACAGTGGACTGATGCTTGTTTGTTTCTCTTTGTTCCACAGGCAGGGTAAGGCAGGAGTTAAGTAGACTTCAATGATATGACAACTCATCACATGTTCAACTCATCCAACCAATCAGAGAACACTCTCCTTCTACAAAGGTCAAAGGTCAGGTATACTCCTTAAAAATCCTCTCTTCACAGCTATCTTGAGGCCTATGGGTTACAGTGCAAGGCAAGTTGGAGAGTCCATTGGTTTCATGACCAGAAAGATAGTCACTTGCAAAAAAACAAGGAAAAGCTTGTTCATTCCATGCTAGGAAGGGAGAGTTTGAGAGTTAATCTAATAAAACTTTTATATTGTTACATATTGTACATATGAGAAAAATATTGTATACTGCTTGTGCAAGGAGTCTATAAATAGCCTAATCCATCAGAGTATTTTGCCAACACAATTACCAAAATATCTGCCTTTCAGTCCATGAACATCAAAATGAAATAATAACGATAGACCAATATGAATAAAACTGGTAATCTGTGTTAACCTACAATCCTGGCCAAAATGCTTGGGCCACCCATTCCTAAGGCTACATAAAACCGTTCCCTTTTCACTTCCCACTGACAATAATCAGTTCGTCCCCCGTCCTCCAGCTCATGTTGACTGGAACGCAGAACACCGTGCAATCAGAACTAACATTGAAAGTGGGCAGGGGGACCCAACGAGATTTGGCTGGGATTGTAGACTAAAAGCTTCCCCTTTGACCAAGTTGAGTGAGACTGAAACTTGGGCAAATGCCTGGGATGGATTTTAGGTCACTTAGGTTCTTGGTAAACAATGCTATCAAACTGAAATTGTGTTTTTTGGGTTTTTTTTTTTTCAATGATGAGCTGATACAGCTTTTCAGCGATTCCTGAGCACAGGATTACCTTTTAAAAAAATTGCTTTCAGCCACTTTAGTTTAAAAAGTAAATAACAGTAAGAATGTATTTTTTTATTAAGCTACATGTAAGACTAGATCTTGAGACAAAACAGGTCACTGTTCACATCTGGCCAACATACATGTAAAGGAAACATCAAGTTATGAAGCATGTTACATAGTGGTTGGGGAAGAGAGAAAGTAGGTAATGTTTTACCTAATTCCTGAAGTTGGTCATTGCCTTACATAGGACTACAGTTCATTCGCCGTTGTTTTTGAGATGATTGCATTATTGCAATTATTTAAAGGCACAGGGTTGGGACAGATATCACCAGAGATCCAAAATTGGGTGTTGAAAGATAAAGCTGTGAGTTGGTAGAATGGGAAATTTTCCTTTCATTTTAAGCTAGTGCAGATTGCAGGAAGTTTGGGTATTTGTAAGAAATCTTCATCCACTTTGTGTCAATCTGTGCAACATTGCATTACTTCTTACAATGTAGTGGCATAAAGTGGTCAGTTATGGCCTGAAATCCTACTCTAACAGAGTCAGGATCAGAGGCGCAGTTTGATGGATCAATGAATTCAGTAGCTGTTATTGAATGGATCAATGAATTCAGTAGCCGTTATTGGATGGATCAATGAATTCAGTAGCCGTTATTGGATGGATCAATGAATTCAGTAGCTGTTATTGGATGGATCAATGAATTCAGTAGCTGTTATTGGATGGATCAATGAATTCAGTAGCCGTTATTGGATGGATCAATGAATTCAGTAGCCGTTATTGGATGGATCAATGAATTCAGTAGCCGTTATTGGATGGATCAATGAATTCAGTAGCTGTTATTGGATGGATCAATGAATTCAGTAGCCGTTATTGGATGGATCAATGAATTCAGTAGCCGTTATTGGATGGATCAATGAATTCAGTAGCCGTTATTGGATGGATCAATGAATTCAGTAGCCGTTATTGGATGGATCAATGAATTCAGTAGCTGTTATTGGATGGATCAATGAATTCAGTAGCCGTTATTGGATGGATCAATGAATTCAGTAGCCGTTATTGGATGGATCAATGAATTCAGTAGCTGTTATTGGATGGATCATCCCTTCAGCTTGGAAAGCTACAAGCTTATTATGCAAGAGAGAATGCCGGTGATGATAAAAATAATAACTTAATTTATAATTTTAGGCAGCGCTGTTCAAAGACGCATGACAATATATGTACCAAAGGAGTAAACCATTAACAATCACATTACACATTAGAACAATACAGGGAGAGGATTATTACCAAAATCTATGAAGTAGCAATAAAAATGCCATTGCAATGTTAAAGGAACACGTTGCCTTGGATCGGACGATTTGGTCTATGAAAAGCGTTTGAAACCGTTTGTTATGAAATGCATATGGTTAGAAAGATGTTTTAAAAGTAGAATATAATGATCCACACAAGTATCACTCAAAATTGCACGGTTTTCATTTTACGTCGCGAACTAACACGGTCGGCTATTTACGGGAGTCAAATTTTTGACTCCCATTTCATAAATGGCCGACCGTGTATGTCGATGAGGTAAAACGAAAACCACGCAATTTCGAGGCATATTTGTGTAGATCATTGTATTCTACTTTTACAACATCTTTCTAACCATACCGATTTTATAACAAACGGTTACAGAACGCTTTTCAAAGACCAACTCGACCGATCTAAGGCAACGTGTTCCTTTAAACAATTATGAAAAAAACCAAGAAACACAGAAAAAGAGACAATCAAAAGTAAAAGCTCTAAAGTGAGGCAAGGTACTGGCATTTTACTGTAATTTGCTTGTCACAAATGTATTGAGAGGCATACAAATTAGTTTCCCTTACCAAGATGTCAATGAGTTTATCAGTAACTGAGACAGGTAATAGGGTCTGCATTAGGACTCACTTGAATATTCATACTTGGCTGGCCTGTAATTTATTGAATAGTGGTGTATCTTGACTCCATGTTCTTTTGGATGGAGCATCAGGGGTATTGTGCAAAACTGGTTGTCAAAGTACGCTTTGTGTCTCTTGCTTTGTAAGTCAGCAGACAGTCCAGCAACTACATCTGGGACGACACTGAGAATGACTGGAGGCTGGTCTCCCCCTGCCCCCTGGTTGAAGTCAAACCGGTATTAAAACTTAGCCATGTATTTTAAACTTGACATGATTTGGTTAATACAAATAATGAACTGTAAAAACCTAATACATGTGTGGTCATGCAATGATATCAAGAATACCCACTGTAAAAATCTTTTTGATTTTCCTGCCAGTGGTCGCAAAATTTCATGTAGGGTGCCATCGATTGCCGCACTGCGCGGGGAAATGTAACAATTGCCCTCTCATTGCAAACCATTCTTCACTGCTTGGCCAGGAATTAAATGATTTGAAATAGTACCAAAGTAAAATTATGAACGAATAAATATCTTGCGTCACAGCTGCTCTGTCCATGATAAAAAGGGCAGAAAGGACATCTTATGTTGGGTATTGGCGAAGCCATGTCAGAGCCATCAGAACTCTGTTGATGGGTTGGTGTGTGTGTCTTCTGCCTCTTCCTTGGTTTGTGATTAAGGGTTCCAAATCTATGGAAATAGCCAGCAAAGACTCAGGCGTTTCTCCAGTCAGTTGATATAATCTTGCTGGGTCTCTCACTAGATCACCCAACAGATCTCTTGGATTAGGTTGATCACCTCCAACCCAATCAGGGAACAGAAGAGTGTGAACACTACACCTGTACATTGTACTCTAGTAATGGTGGTCTCAAGAGGAGTCACGATACACCATCTTGATTGAAGTCGCATTCTTTTGTTAGCGTGCACGTTGGTGCCTTGTGTTTTGGAGTAATAATTGTCGGCTACCTGCCTGCTTTACAGGTAGCAGACATTACAAGATATTCCTGTAGGCCTCCATGAATATGTATAGCGTTTAACAAAGAGCGTCTTAAAGGAACACGTTGCCTTGGATCGGTCGAGTTGGTCTTTGAAAAGCGTTTGTAACCGTTTTTTATAAAATGCATATGGGTAGAAAGATGTTGTAAAAGTATAATACAATGATCCACACAAACATGCCTCGAAATTGCGTGGTTTTCCTTTTACTTCGTCGACTAACACGTCGGCCATTTATGGGGGTCAAAATTTTGACTCCCATAAATGGCCGACCATGTTAGTTCGCACAGTAGAAGGAACACCAAGCAATTTCGAGGCAAACTTGTGTGGATCATTGTATTCTACTTTCAAAACATCTTTCCAACCATATGCATTTTATAAAAAACGGTTACAAACGCTTTTGTTTTGACCAACTCGTCCGATCCAAGGCAACGTGTTCCTTTAAATAATAACAAAACTAAAAATGTGACATACTAAGAAGAAAACAAAATTGCAGATATTTTCATACACTAGTCAATTCTTATGATGCAATATGAACACAAAAAAATTTAACCACCTTCAAATACTTAATTATGGTCTTCCCATGATGTGCTATGTCACTTCTGCATCTTGACTGCTTGTGGGCAGTTTGTGAACATCAAACACAGTCATAGCGTCCAAAATCTCTGTTTGCGGGAACCGCTCTTTGATGTTCTCCACCAGTGTGTTGATGAATGAATCGTGAACCTGGAAATTAAGCCATACAACATTTCGATTAAATTCAATTCATTAACATTTATTTCCACATGAATAATCACTTTAGAGAAACAAAACAATTGTTACAAGAAAACTCCAGGAAGTGGAGGTATTACACAAGAAGCTGAAGCTTATAAATGCCTTAAACACACAAGACAAATATATTTAACAAAACAGTATTGAACAAGGAAGACAAAATAGAAAGGACAAAACAATACAATGACACAGAAACAAACAAAAGAAACATTCAGAAAAAAATGTGAATCAGATTTTCAGAGATATTGTTAGAGATGTAAGAAAGGGTCCATGTCTATACATTCGTATCGCATCACTTATCGCATATCACGTATCGCATCAATAGGTCTTCAATAAAATGGACACAAAAATTGTTACCAGTGTCATGAACGTGGTACATTGAGTTACATGTACAGATCTAGCAACTTACCGTTGTCGGCATTTTCCAATAATTTGCATCTGTTGGTGTTGGTCCAGCACCTTGTGTTTTCATGTCAGATGTTGTGCCAGGTACTTCACTTTTGTGTCATCTGGGCGCAGAGGACACTCCCTTGCGACTCGATCAGACTGGAAAACAACAACATGTAGTAGACTTTACATTTTTAAACAGTTCATCACTTACCAGGCATTATCAATAATTACCTTTAACTGGCCGAGGTACCTTAGCAGTAAGAGGGCCAGGGTTCGCCATCAGTTCTGGGTAGTTTGCCCTGGTATCTGCCCCATCTTCAGCACCTTGTCAAGGATTTTCTTGTTGAAATCTAGAAAGCAATTGAAATACATGTACAAGTACTGCACGGACAAAACATCTATTGTGCTCAACTGTCTCTCAAGAGAATTTGTCCCATCAACTTATTAACTTTCATAATTTAATATGCCCTTCCAATTGTCATTGACAATAAATTTAAATGGACAGTAACTTTAGAAGACTAGATGGTTGTGATCAATGTTCAAATTTGAACACCCCACCCCCCAAAAATAACAATAGTATAGGGAAATCAAAGTAATAAATTAATTACTGTATTAAGTATGCAAGTAATTAAAAATATAATCATTCTTTAAACAAATGGTCCAAAAGTTTGGATGTGACAAACCAGAAATGTGCCCACATGTTTGAACATCAAGTTACTTCTACAGTAATTGACACTTCAAATTATTCTGGTACCAAAATTAATTTGACAAAATTACTTTGCTCCAGTATTGTGCTTGTACTTACTGTGAGAGGCCTTTATCAACACCTTTCTGACAGTGTAACCGCCTGTGGTTTGCTTTGCTCTGGGAAAACAGATGCTGAAAGCAGGATTTCCCTCTCTGTCCAAGGCCTGCTCCCTGTCGGCATTTTCATTGAAATGCAGTGCGGCCAAATAGAGTCTGAAAAAACATGATATACATGTACATGCATTCTGAATTAATGGGTGTTCATTGAAACAATATAACAGATACTGCACTGGGGGAGTGCTTCCACCAGGCCACCACTTTATACAAACCACTCACTTCAGATCTGAGCTGTGCATGCAATGGGTACACAGACCACATGAAAGAATTTCATATCAATCGATTTGCTCACCTGCATAACACGCCTTCATACGAATACGAGAGCATCTTTGGTGCATATTGGTTGATGACCAAATGGAAGCCATTCAAATCCTACAAATTGAAGCCCTTAACCAAGGATGTCTGCATAGATGGTGATAACATTTTGACATCCTTCCTGGTCCATGTACTATCCAAAATGGGTTGACCATCAGAATCGGGGATTCAAGTTTGATAAAGACAAAGACCTGAAGGTGACAGCATCTTGTTTTACCTTTGGAGTAGTGGAGGATGGTAGAGCATTGAGTCAGGTACCTTTACTTGTAGTCTAGTACCTGTGTAGTGAGAATTGTGCTATATTTTCCCGATTGGTCCAAAATGGCTGCAGAGTGAAAAATGTCTATATATTTTTAAGATCTGGGAGTTTTATCAAACCATCCTCTAATTCAAGTATCTTCGTCTTTTCCTCGTCCACTCTCATCTTGTCTTGCGCGACAGTCGTGATCAGAGGAATGCCAGAACTCACGGCCATTTTAGCAAGTTGGAGTCTGGTTTCCTTGATCTTCCTTGAACGTTGAAATACCTCTTTCCTTCAGATAGCAGATCAATTGCCGCATTATAAAGGCTGCCTGTATGGTTCATAATTTTCTCTTCATAATTTTCTCTGCCATAGGTGTAGAAAACAGCCAATAAAGGATCTCAAATATATAGATATTACAGTTTTCTAATAGCTAGAGTCCATAGAAAACATAATAAAAATATAAGGAGTCTCTTACCTCGCGTTAAAACATGGTAAAAATGTTTTTTCTACAGAACGCTTCTAGCAAAATTTCTGAAAAACGCGGGGTCAAACAAACCTGCGTGACAAAGGAATAATGACGTCAGTGGCGGCTATTTGGTGTGGAAAATAGCGCACTCAGTTTGCCAAAGCTGGAGAACTGCGTTCACACCCAATTAGGAGAATATCGTCACTGGCGTCAAGAGGTCATTTTAATAGATAAGCCGTTTTTGACTCTCGGTTGAAAAAGCTGCGCAGCCGGGTGCATTTTTTACTCGAGTTATTCGTTACTATGCAAACTTTGAGAGTAAAATTGTTATTAACCGGTATCTACCATGTCTATTTGGCCATAAAAAGGTAATAGTTGAAATATTGAGATCATCCTTTATTGGCTCTTTAATTTGTTTTTTATTCTATGAGTATGATGCACCATTTCAAACCAAGTAGGCTCCTCATACAACATTGTAATAGTATACCCATGTTATGGGGCTCTAGAAGCATACCATCTAAGCTCTTTAGTAGAAGTATGCAGCACTTGCACCTTATCGTCACCTGTCTTAAGTTTCCTCTGGTGGTGGCTGGGACTGGGGATTAGGGTTGAGATGCTGCTTTGCAGAGGATTTTACAACCATGGCCAAAAACGTCTTGTACTCTTCGGAATCTCTCTGAAAAGACCCATCATGGGTGTAAATCAACAATCAACATGAACCTCTTGCAGTTAAACCTTTGCACGTACATGTTAGTACACAAATTTTGTAATTTGTATTTATTACTTTATTTCCCCATGAATGATTATATCGTTCTATTTTAAATCTGACCAAAGATTGTTTTTAAGATCATCTTCATCTTCATTGTTTAATCTGCAAACCGTCTTCAAAGGGTCTGAGCTGATATCGGTTACTCGTCCTCTTATCAACATTTTCTTGTGGTTGACAACAAACAAATGCTTGATGTTTTTACCTACAAACCTACAAGTAAGACAGGGTTCTCCTGCAGGTGCTAGAGCAGTGGCTGCCACTGGGGTATTGACTGTAGCCCCAGCACAAGAAGATAAAACCTCCATCAACTGCCTGGTTAATGGAGCCGAGAGCAGTTGCTCAAGTTACGCGCAGTTACAAATTGTAGCTAGCCGCCGTCTGAATTGCTTTATTATCTCATCTTTTGCTCTGAGCATACATATGTACTTCTAAGCTCTAGGTTGATAACAATCTGTTCGTCTGGAGTTTCCTGGAGAGCATTATTTCTTTCTTCCTGTGTGAGGTTCCCATGTGTCGCGCAACTTGTCTTTGCCATCTAAATCTAATAATGTGTTTATATGGTACCCATAAACTGCCGACAATGACATTTCAGTTCTGCTTACTGCCGTTGATGTTGAAGGACCTGGAACTTCTTCTATAGGAAACTGTTCCCTTAACAACTCATCCACCATCATTTCCTGAGCGGCCCTTTCAGCAATCTTCTTTTGTGCAGTCTTCGTTCTCTGCTTCATGGCTTTTGGAGCCTTTGATGTTGTGGTATTCTGAAAGGATAATCCAAAATTATGAAGTCATAAATTTGGCATGCACAACACCTATGATTAACCTTTGTCCGAGTCTCCAAAGAGGCACATGTTGTCAGAGTTTTGTTCTGTGCAAAGGTATAGCACAAAGTGGTACAAAAATAAATTTTCTGTATGCAAGTTGCCAGACGCAACCGGCCTGGACAACTTGCAGTTAAACCTTTGCACATAAGTACACAAATTTGTTTGTGTTTATTACTTTATTTCCCCATGAATGGTTATAGATCGTTCTTCTTTAAATCTGACCGGAGATTGTATTTTGTTAAGTTCATCTTCGTCTTCATTGTTTAATCTGTAAACTGTCTTCAAAGGTCCTTCTTTCTGAGAGATGATAGCGGTTACTCCTCCCCTTATCAAGATTTTTCTTGTGGTCGACAACCAACAAATGCTCAATATTTTTACCTACAATAAGACAGAGTTCTCCAGAAGCTTCTGCAGAAATAGTCAAGAACTTGGAGCAGGAAGGTTCTTCTTCTCAGCTTTGATTTTCTTCATGAGTTTCCTCTATTGCTCTTCAATACTTGCAGATCTATCATCTTCCGTAATATGCCGACCACTGCTGTCAGATGGTAGCGATGAAATAACATTGTTTGGTTTAGTTGGTGTTTTGGTAGCACCAATTTTCTTTGATTGTGTGATACATGTTAAAATATGCATGATTATCTGCAGGAACATGGCACTTAAACATGGAGAAGAGCTCACTGCATGTTTTTCTACTTTGGCAGTAGACTATCACCCTCCCGGTGTTAACACCCTTTTCAGAGATTTTCACACACAACCAACCTAACACATCTTTAGATTGTATACTTTTGGTTTTTAGGACGGTATGTTTCATCTTGTGGAGTATTGGGCTGGTGTAATTAAGGACAGCACTTCTTAGTGACGGACTGTCTGCTACAGCTTTCCTGACAGTACTGCTGGCTGTGGCAGTCATCGCAAGCAATGGTGTATCCATTTGAAGGTGACTCCGTAGTTGTCCTATGTTTCCATATAACTTTCAGAATGCTGCTGTTGTCCCTGCAGATTACCCACTGTCAAATACCAATAAGAAAACCTGCAAGTTACTGATACATTCACCATCAGTAAATGGTTATATATCAAGTGCTTCATAATGTAGGTAGTGGGGAGAGCGGGGTAAGTTGAGCAAATTTTGGGTAAACTTAACATGATAGTAAATATACTAGTTAATATATCTGTCTTATAGACAGTTCAGGGGTCATGAACCTTTAGCCTTGATCTGGTAGGTACGTGACGGGATGTCAATCTCCATACCGAGGTTAATCCATTCGGAAAACTCAACTGCTGCCAAATCAGAACCAAGTTGTAGAACTGTTGACCATGGTACATCAGCAATGAAAGATCGAAAACCGTCCCAGTCAGCTTTTCCAAACTGGAAAACGGTACGGTGGAAAGGCTGAAATGTAGTTAAGGAGGATGAATATGATATGAAGACAGATATAGTTGAGCAAATTTTTGGTAAACTTAACATGATAGTAGATATACTGTAGTAAATATGCATGAACAATAACTGTCTTATAGACCAACTCATAACCTACGTGTACATGTACATGTACATTGTACATGCGTCAATCTGTAGTGTCTGTATGGGCCGACGTAAAAAAGAAGTCAAATGGCTCAATTTACCCTAACAACAGGGTAAGTTTAGCCATTCTGTCCTCTTTGGGATAAATAGATCCACTATATATTGTAAACAACAGAAGCTACTATAAAATCAGTTGACAAAAATGGAAAATCAGATGTTCAAGTACTGGTAACATTGACTGTTGGTATAATAACGTTTATTGCAGTTATTTTATACTCGACCATAATTTAACTGCAAAATAATGGCTGTTAAAACATTTTAAGAACTTTAAAGCACATTATATACAGTAGCATCAAAAAGCTGTTTTTCTCTTAGTATGTTTTTAGGGGACATGTTGCTTGACTTCCTTCCTTCCTCTTGGCCTAGTGTTGGCTGCAGTCTGCCAACAGGTTGGGTTACTTTTGCAAACCTTGACACCAAACCTGCAACTGCTGTATCTTCTTCGTCTTGCATTGTCTTCGTTCTGCATTTTCATTGTAGTGTAGAGCTGCAAGTAAATTCCATAAATAAAAATCATAATAAATAAAAATAACAAACTATTGCTGAAAAAGAACTGGCCTAATTTTATAACCTTCACCACAACAAAGTCCCCCTGAATGATGTCCATGTCTTCTGTGCATCCGATTTATCTGATTCATCATCGATTCCTATATCAGATTCTGAACTGGAAGAAGAGCTGGCTGGGTCAACAGGCTCTTTTTCTTGTCTTTTTTTGAATAGCGCCCTCTAGAGGATGATGTCAATCTCTGCAAAACATAGCCGTCTGCAGGCTGACGTGAGTGCTATGTCCATCGACAAAGAGAATAACAGGGAGATGAATTAATCTTGACTTTATTGTTGGAAGGAACTGATTTGCGACCCATTCATAACACACTTTTGAATCTATCCAACCATTTGAACTTCTTCCAAAGAAGGTGCCCTCAGGTGCTCCTGCCACTGAGTTGTAGTTAAACCTAACCCCTGGAAAAATCATCATTGGTGGTAGATAAAAGCCTGCTGCGTTGGCACATGCCATGACGGTTATCTGGGTTTTATCGGATTACGTCTGCTGATATATGTCTTTAGCTCAACGTGGGGCCAACACCTTTTCCGTCTTTCCCGCAAGTGGAAACCCGCTTTCGTCAGCATTGAATACCCTCTTAGGATTGTTGCAGATGTTAAGGTTGCCGCCGTCAACATCGCCACCTTCCATTTTGTTAAGCCATCCGTATATCTTTTCTTTGGTCACACAAGCTCGTTCTTTACCCAAGGCTTTAGGAACTCTTATTGAGATACTTTGTGGAACTCAAATCACAGGAAGGGTAAATATTATAGTACTTTGTGGAACTTAAATCGCAGGAAGAAACATATAAACCAATCCAATGACCACGTAAACTGCAATTATGTAACAAGTGCAGGAGCAATAATTATAATTCCTTATTATTATAACAATAAGGAATATTTATATTGGGAAATATAAAAAACAATGAGAGTCACAGACAGCCTGTTCAGTGAATCGCAGTGATATTTGGTCGAATTGTAATATCACTGGGGAAGAGAAGTGGGTTGCACTGAATACTAAACATTTTAATTGCATATTCACAGAGTGTAGTGGTCAATCGGTTGAAAGGTAAAAGTGAAAACTGTAACTAAAATATTAGTGAACAAGTCGGAATGGTAGCCTTATCAGAGTTATCCGCTACAGTTCATGCTATGTATTGAAACAGTTTCTTGTCGGAATGATGCACAATGCAACATCACAGGATGAACATTTCCACATGGTTTTCTGCACTTTGTGGTGGTAGTGGTAACAGTGAGCTGAATTTCTTCAGGGAAATGAACAGTGGGAAGGGGTTCATCGGGTCGCGTGTTGAGATCGTCACCAACAAGGTCGTAGATGAGCTGTTTTCGAAAGTTCTTCTGAGTCAACAGAGGCAATCCCAAGGCGCTGTTCATTTCGCTATGCATTATGTATGAGTTGATAATAGCAATGTCTATGAAGTGGAAAAACAGAGTTTCTGGTTTTGTGCAACACGTTATAATTTTTATTTTATTTTTATATTTTATTATTGGATTATTAAAAAGTCAAACATCGCAGCCCGAGGGCTGAATGAGTTTAAAAGATACACAACAAGAAAAAACATTATAAAAACATTAAAATGGGAAGTGTTTACAGCAAAATTGTTTAAAAGATTAATGTACAATAATTATTGACAACAAACTACAAATTGGATTCCAGCTCCACAAAAAAACAAGAAGTTAAAAATTCAACTGTTGAGAAGGGTGGTTAGGGAAGGAACTGGGCTGTTTTTGTACCGGTTAGTTCTACACCTGATTGGGCAAAGTTTGTTAGTATTTCTAAGATTATTGTTTCTGTTGGGTGCGAGCAATTTAATGTCTATAGTTGTTAGAACTTAAAAGTGATTTACCAAATTTAGAAAACAGTTGGACAAGTTGGTCCGATAAATCGACACCGCCCATCGGTTGGTTATAATCTTTTACACCTGGAGCTTCAATGTATTGGAACATTGACTCTTTCTGAAATGACCCAGTGGCTTGATTTTTGGCCTTTCTTTGGACAGTGTCATTGCCACATACAGAGTGAATCATGGACAGCATGGTAACCTCCCTCGTGTCCTTCCACTTCACAAAGAGTACCTCCCTGTCCCTTATCCATTGAATGGTACCACGTGTTGCATTTCTCGGGATACCATTCTCCTTGGTCTTTGGGAAGCCCCTGCAGTTTTCCCGCACTGTCCTACATGCTAGGGTGTTCTGGGCGAACAGATTGGGAAACATTGTAGGGCTAGTGTAGAAGTTATCTACAAATAACTTGTAACCCTTCCCCAAGTAGGGGTCCATCAGCTGCATGACATCATGATACGTGAGCCCATTATCTGTGACACGCTCACTCTTGCCAGCATGTATAATAAAGTCACAGGTGTAACCAGTTTTGGAATCACAAATGACAAAGAGTTTGTATCCCCATTTTGTGGGTTTGTCCTTTATATACTGTTTGATGCCGATGCGGGCTTTGGAAGCTACTATAGGCTCATCAATGAAAATGTTGATGTTAGGGGCATAAAAAGCTTTGCATGCTAGACAAATTTCATTGTAGAGTGGTTTAGTTTTGAAAAGCCGGTCACAGTTGGGGTCATTGATGGTCTTTAGTCGCTGGTTGGCTTCATCTTCATCGGGATCACTTAGACGGAGGTTCCAAAGTATTGGCATAAACCTGTACCGGGACATGATGCGTTTGGCAAAAGGCTGCCCAAAAAATCCCTCTTCCGACCAGTATTCTTGCAATGTCATGAATGTGGGAACCGTCACCAAGCCCATGAAAATGATAACTGCAATGAAGCAGTACAGCTCTTGCACAGTAGTTTCCTTCCAGTTGTATTTTTTACCGGCGTCCTTCATTTTCTGTTTAAGGAGTTCATTCACAGTCCTTAGGTTTTGCAGTTCAGCTTTTATCTGAACCAGTTCACTTTGATCAGCCTCATTGCTTGGGAGTCTTTCAGTCGCTTCTTTGTGTAGTCTTTCAAGTACTCATTACGAGAAATTACTCGCCCAAGTTATGTGAGCAGATGACCCTGAGGCAACAACACCAACTTCTAATGGCCGACTGCATCTTGAACATAATGATCGTGCCTCCAGTACCAAATCGCGCAACCTTGTTTCTGTGATGACATACATGTAGAGGGCTGTGGTCTCCGATCCTGCTGGATCCATGGTAAGACGGTGGAGTCCTGAATGTGAGAATTTTACGTCGTGTGTGTCCTCACTCTCTGAAGTTTCTTCCTCATCCGAGTGGCCTTGACCATGGACTTCCTCGCCTTGAGATACAACATCAAGTCCTTCACAGCTTTTTCTACAAGTAAAAAAAAAAAAATGGAAGACTGAATTAGCACAATTTGAACAGGGAAGATGTATCTTTTTTATAATTTCAGAGACGTTAGAGTTAAATAAATACAGCATTATACATAATAAATAAGATAAAATACAGCACAATAATTAGAATCAAGAAAGTCACACATTGTCATTTATCGAAACCTAAAAGAATAAACAGCGACACCAAAATAGCTCAACTCCGGTGGAGTATAGGCCCGATTGTATTCCCATAATGCGGTTTCCAAAACCCATAAATTAAGGCATACTGCCGAAAAACCTGGGTGCTCGGTTATACAATCGATATCCAAGACAAATTCATCCATCTTGGCAACAACCCTTTCGACCTCCTTGCAGCAAATGCTCTCCTTGACTGTTGGCATTGCCACACAGCATCCACACAGGCACCTGTTGATATTGATTGAAATAAATTATTATTTAATAGGTTTATCTTGGTCTATTCCATCAAGTGCTTTTTGGTCTGTGCAAAAATAAATGCTACCGAAAAGGATTATTAGAGATTTTGTCTTATGAACAACAGTCAAAATGTACTGTTTCGTCATTTGAATTGACCAAAAGGTCTGGTATGCCAAAATATTGACGGTTTGGAAAGAAATAACATTATAATGTATGAAGTGAAGAAGGAAACCAGGGGAGAAGTTTATAATACAACACAAAAATAGGTCTTGGTCAGCTTTCCAAAATATAAACTTTATAAAGAGACACGTCCCACCCCCAGGAAAAGAAAATATATTATAAATATAGAAACGAACTGTCTTCCTAAAGTTTGCCAATTTCCATGAAAATCCCCACGAGTAAATATTAGCTTTGTATAAATTATGAAGGCGACATGAACGAGATGCCACCGTACCGTGTTGTTGTCAGTCCAATCCAAGTGGGTTGCTATGCCCTTAACCAGTTGCGATATGATTGTGTAACAGCTGCCAGGTTTTGTTCTGGTATATGTGTTTTCAATCCTTCTTATCTTATAAAATCAGTATAATTCGTAGCAAAAGTTTAAATTTAGCGCTAAAACAAAATACAATATACACACCATTGGAAGTTTCCCAGTCTGTTTTCGATGTCGTCGTCGTCGTCCCACACTGCCGGGGGAACATCATTATCACTGTCGCTATCGGAGCCACGTTCTGGCTCGTACATGTACGGCTGCATAGCACCGACTCCCCAGACTTCTCCTACTTCCTCTTCAGTGATATCATCGCCCGATGATGATCCCGATGATTCAGAAAATAAATCGCTGGAAACTTCGCTGTCGGAATCCATTTTGTTGATAATTTTTCTGTACGTCGTTGATTGCGCAATTGCTGTGTAGAGTAGAGTCGAGTCAGCGTGGGTGCACAACGCGAAGGTCGAGTGTGGACCGGTGGTTGCTCTTCGTTCCCCAAGTGACGTCACGGCGATGACGTCACTTATTCATGAGCTACGGTCTATTTTTAGTGGGCGTTCCAGAAGCGCTACATATTAGTTCAATTTAATTTAATAAAAAATACAAGGGAGGGCGTAAAAAAATATTTAAAAATCGGATTTGTTGTTTATTAATATCTAGCTATTTAATAACACCAATCAAAGTAGTTAATTTTCATAACCTTTAACAAGAACACAATTTAAAGTACACTTTTAAAAAACATACACTGATATGTGAACATTTTATCCAAACGGCTCCTCTCATTAGCATTATAATTTACAAGAACAAAAATAATTCCTCACCCTTTTTCAACAAGATATAACTGGCTCCCACATATCATCATCTTCTAGGGTGATGTCACTGTCAAGCTCTTCGTGGTAAACAAACTGACCTGATATCTTGTAGTTGACACTAATACTGTAAAGTGGGGACAATATTATACATAATATAAAAACTTGCTCAAGTTCAGCACAGTTCCAATTTGTAGCTGGCCGCCATCTGAGTTGCTTTATTATCTCATCTTTCGCTCTGAGTTTACTTCTTAGCTCTGCCTCCTAGCGAAGAAGACTGATATAGGGGTCGTCACTGACATCCATCTCCAAATTCTTCTAGTAGCTCGCTGAAGGCCTCCTTCGCCATACTTTTTTTATTTATTTTTTATTCATGTAATTATTCTTTGTATTTTGGTGCTGTTGCCCTGGTTTACTTTTTTTTTTTTTTTTTTTTTTATTTTTTTATTATTCATGTATATTGTTCTTTGTATTTTGATGCTGTTGCCCTGGTTTACTAGTCTTCACCAGGACACCAGCACCATGCGCTTAGAAACATAGTATTAAGCGCGGTATAAATTTGTATTATTATTATTATTGTTATTAGCCCTCGACTCTCGAGACTCAAAACAACATCTTGGCGTCACCCTTGGTGTGACGGACAACTTCTGTAAACTTAGCGTGTTCCGGCTGCGGGCCTTTCACTTGTAGCAGATAACGGATGTCCCTCACCCAATCCTTGATCCTGGGTCCATGTTTCCTTGATCCACTGAACAGGTGGACATCCCTGATTTGGTGGGATGTAATGTTGACGTTGACTAATGTAAATCCACAAAATACATTAAGGCAAGAGAGGGCATATAAAAAAGCACAAAAGATAATACAAATCACTGAACAATTATAAAAGGCAAACGAGCGTACACGTAGATACACATAGATAAAAGAGATACCTTAAAAAGCAAGTCAATACATCAAGATATACATGTATCAAAAAGACCCCAGGAAGACTCTGTGTATTCTGACTCTTACTCCAGGAGGTCCTCGGTTGTCGTCTTCTGTATGGACCCTTCCTTCAGAGCTGACCCCCAGTCCTTGGACCGGGCTCTTAGGAGTTTTGTCCTAACCCTTGGTTCTTGGATCCAGCTCTTTCCTGGTTCACATTTTGAGCTTCTGATGGTTTTTTGTTTCCCTCCTTCGGGCAGTCCCATTTAAAATGACCCTCGCTTCTATTTAGCAAACTGTGCTGTCATTGCCTGGAGCAGTTGGTTCATTTGTTGTACATACTTGTCTAATGTTGTCATTCTACCGTTGGACCCAGACTGTGTACCAACTGGAATTGGGAAATCAGTAATAGAAATTGAACACAGTTCACAATGCCACGATCCGAGCTCCGAAGATTCATCCAGGAAACGTTCGTAGTCCTCGGCAGAAAACCCAGTCTCTCAGGCCAGATGCTGCCATCTGTTGCAGCAGTTGCATTAAAGTGCCTTCTGGTTTCTTCGCACAGACTTGGTGCAGAACACGCAGGGATACTCCATGATGTCTTGAATCTTGAATCTTGAAATGGGAAACACTTGATAGCTGGAGGTAGTTGATACAACTGATTGGTTGTGCTGTCTTGTTAGACTTTTATACCATACAGGTAGCAAGCTTATAGTGGACTGACAAAGAAATCAAACAAACTAAAAGCCGCCGACGTTATTATTTTTACTTTATTATCAATATTATTATTAGATATTCAACAATATATTTTTTTCTCCTCGATAAATTCCACTCAAACTTTTTTTTTTGAGAAACTCAAATAAAAGTGCGAGCTGAGTAAATTATAAAAGTATTGACAATACCAGGGGTTGATTACATGTACTTGTCACATAGGGTTGAAAAATTAAGCACACCAAAATTTGTACATCAGTAAGTTTGAAAGATTCTAAGATAAAGCGTGTAGAACTCACCAGCTGTGTTGTGAATGCATATACTCTGGTCCTTGACGGATTCCCATGCTGGTCTATGATATTCTGTAGATTGAAGTTATCTTTCTGTAAGATTTGTTGAAAGATTCCAATTCCGTCTATCTTAAAGTCTCAAATAGGCGTCACTGTCCACATAGGCCCAAATTTGAGCCCGTACTTCGCCGGTTTTGCTTGCATGTACTGCTGGACTAAGAGCATCTCCCACGAAAAGCAACGAGCTGCTCATGTACGGTGGAGACTTGCTGGGGCTAAAATATCGGCGACAGGAAGCGGCAAACGACTCAAACACTTCTCGGATCGGGGCAAACTTGTCGATAAACTTTCGTTGCACACGACTTGCCATGTCATCAAAACGCAACATTAACAATATATCCCTGAATCGTGTGCCGAACATCGTGGACTGGCAAAGAGGGCGTGCAAAGGGGCCAGGCGTCCAGAATGATTGGACCCTTTCGTGGCCTGACTTCGTAAGGCCGAGAAAGAACAGTAGCCCGATGGTTGAGCAAAGCTCCATCATGGCGATGTTCTGCCACGGTCGTCCTTGCTTGGTTATAGAAAATGCATTGGTGTGGTCCAGGATAAGTTGCAGCATTGCCACTGGCAGGAACAGTTCCAAATTCTGCCAAGAATCCCTGTCCACATTTCTGGGGCCCTACCTCTTGTTGATTATATTTGCAGAGTGGGCTCTTCCTCCTAGGGGGCACTTGATTGCTCCACACACTGCCATGTGGTGTCACTAATCAGCTGGCTGGGCCAGGGCAACTGGCTGTGCCGGGGCAGCTGGCTTGGCCTGTGCAACTGGCTGACCCAGGGCAACTGCCTGGGTCAGTGCAAATGGCTGAGCCAGGGCAACTGGTTTCTTCTTTCGATACTGGATTTTGTCGGGCTGGCACAATTCTGGTTTGTGGCTGACTCTTCAAACAAATGCGAAGAGCAAAAAAAACCTGCTGTATCATGCCTTTGCTTTGTTAGTTGTTACCAACAACTTTGCTCCTCTCTCACACACACACACAGACATACAGACTAACAACACGTCTTTCTCCGTCAAGAGGTTTTTGTCATATATTTAAATATTTTTCTCTGCACTCACTTTCTCACACCACATTCCAAACCAACATTCCACAACAAAGTACAAAAGGTCTGGACAATGCAATTGATTACTAACCAATGTAAGCAACAACACCCAGTAACCACAGCTTAACCGCTTTTCATGCTCCTTCGCTTTGCTTATACACATGAAAAATGGTTTTACTCTATCGGACGACATAATAGTAACACTGACACAATATCTGACTTCGTAAGTATTTTTGGTTCAAACCATGGGTAGTGGCCGCCTTGACGGCTTGAACATTGACAAAGAATATCGATGAATAGGCTTTTGATTCATTACTCGAAAAAGATCACGTTTGTAGAAAGTGTCTATAGCAATCTTGGAATGTTGGCTACTTTGAGTGTTCCCAACTAAATCTCCAACTCTGCAGAAAGAAAACTGTGCTATGTTTCCTTGTTTTGTCAGTTTTTGTGCCTCTAATTCGTTCTGAAGCTCTTTGCATCTTGACTCGATTACTGATACTTGTGGGAATTTTCCGTATTATTACTGATTAGAAACTTTTGGGCGACCACACAAACGCACATGTAGTTTTTTACGCTATGCCAAGATGGGTAATGCAAGCAAAAATACATAACAAAAATGTTAGTGTTACAGCGGCGCAATAAGGCCTGGCTTTGGGGGGGGGGGGCGACTTCCATACACAATCTTGTCTTAAAGGATTCTGGTAGTTTTTTAGAATGTCCACAGGTTGACATTAAACTTACAGGGTTTGAAGATAATGATAGTGGACAGCTTCCCTTCAAATATTACTAATTGAGGTTGTGCAGTTTTTGAGAAATGAGTAAAACAACTCACGAGATAATTTACGTCTCAGGAAGACAAAAATTATTTTAGCATGTAAAATCCCATTAACCAGTAATGATATTATACCAAAACCATAGCATAACTGGTTAAGCATGTAAAAACGTATTAATTATTTTTTACATGCTAAAACTGAGACGAAAATTATTTGTTTTACTCATTTCTAAAAAACTTCAGCACCTCAGTAAGTAAAATTTCAAGGGAAGCTTTCTACTATCATAATCTTCAAACTGTGTAAGTTTAATGTAAATCTGTGGACATTGTGTTTTGTGTTAAAGGAAAAGTACATACATGTAGACCCTTTAAAAGCACTTTGTTGTACAATGTAGAACACCATGAAACTTCAAGAGATGTGAAAATTTACATGTATGTGGATAACTTGACCTGGTTTGTCTCAATGCAGTTACTTCCAGTCTGTTGGTATTTTAATTAATTACATTTAATACCCAGTGGTTATTAATATACTTATCATGTCGTAGCCAATGGGTTGCAATACGCATCATTGACCGCCATCTTTGATATAATTAACATGTAAAAAGTGCACAAGAGTCGCGCGCAGCGCGTACACCTTTAACGTGTAAAATACATCAAAGATTGTGGTCAATGACGCGTATTGCAACCAATCTATAACATTTAAGTCTGTTCCCAAACAAATTGCAGATTGAGAAGTGGTTGAAGTCCTTGATTTCAATGGTAGACACCCACATAATGATTAAGTTGTAGATTAGTTTTCTCATGTTGATTATTGTAGGAATTTCAATATTTTTACACCTGTATTTAAAGTATATACGTGTACACCATTGTACACAGTTTATCCTAATGTCTCACTGTACATGTTGCAGGCTTTACATGACCATGAAAGTGTCAAAGACACTGGACACCTTTGGGTAATTGTCAAAGACCAGTCTTCTCACTAGAAGCAGAAACATTATTTGTTTCAAATTTATTCTAATTTATTAAGATTGTAAAAGAAAAAACTTATTGTACCAGGCCAACATTGCCATGTATACAGTATATGTTTTGTTTTAAAGCAGGAGTTTGGGTTATACACCATGTTTATTCACGTACTGACTATTTACACATTGATCTACATGTACACTACTACATGTAGGCTAAACAATGGGTGTGTTCGATTAGCTTCCCCGCGTTTGAATAGCTTTGACGACATTCCAGGGGCTTGCCCGGGTCAGCCCCCAGTGCCCTGATTGTAGAACGGGTCACTTAGGGCTGGCCCGTAGTACATGACGTCACCATGAGACGGCAAGTGTGATCGTTCGATTAGCTCTCGTCAGGGGCTCACACAGATGAGTACCGCGGGGTCAACGCTGGGATGCTATTTGAAACACACCCACTGCTGTAGTGGAAACACGTTTTGGAAAAATAAAATAAGTTTGTTTACAATCAATTATTACCAACTGCCATTTACTATTTCAGTGCCCACCTTTTTTCTTGCGTTTTGAACCTAAAATGCCCCTGAGCTTTTTGGGGGTTTGAAATTCTATAAACAAATGGGTCTTTCTCACTAAATATTGCAGTTTTGTGTTCATCCCGAAGTCAATAGTATTTCTCGAGTGATAATGACCTCCTGTAATAATGTATTGGGCCTAACAAGTGTAACTGATTCTATTTTTTGTGCATAAAAAAGCTTGTACGCGACGGTAATGGTGCTTTGGGAATACATAAAAATAGATCATACATGTTCATGACCTTACACTGAAAGAGTTAAGCAGAAAACAAAGGAACTACCAGAAACAAAAATGAAGAGGGGATGCCAACAGTGCAAAAGTTGTCCGATGTTTAGGACCCACACGAGACTAGGACTTGAGTCAATTCTGTGTCACTGTGCGGTCCACAACATACAGGACATGATCGGAGCACTCAGCGTGAGTTTCCGTCCTGTGTGCTTCTGTCCCGAAATCGAAAGCAGCCTGTTGACTAATATATGGGGATCGCCAACATACTACATGTAACATAGGGCCAGATAGCTCTGTTGGTAGAGCCCAGCTACTCTCATCTGGAGGTCGTTGGTTCAAGTCCCGCTCCAGTAACTTTTTTATTGTTTAAACCAAAACATGTTTAATACTTGTACAGTTATTTAATTAACAAGTTTTTTCCCCTAAAAAAGTTATGTAAAATATCGTGGGGGTTTTCCATGTAAAAGTGTACTCCATTGACTTGGATTGTTTACAATGATTTAAAGAATAAATAAACAACTACAAGAACGAATTGTGTATCCTCAGTTTCTTTATTAAGATTGGAATTGAGTCCATAAATCCATGGATTATTTAAATTATTCCCTGGAGGGTAGTTGATGTGAAGGACAACACTTGAATGGCATCAAATAAACTTAAAGGAACGTTACAGAATTGGTAAGAAATAAAAATTGATAGCAAAACCAATTCTGTAATGTTCCTTTAAACTTAAAATGTTCAGTTTCTTGCTTGTATTAATCAGAATGTCTTAACTGGCCCGTGTAGATACCAGGTCTGGAATTATGCCCCTGGCCTATGCCTTGGTGCCCCTCTACTCTAAAAGTTTCCCATAGACTTAACAAATTTCAAATGGAAGTGCCCTTTGCAAAATGAAAATGAAAACCATTGCTACTTTAAAACCACTGATTGTGAAGATGTAACCCTCTGCTGCCAAAATTTGCCCTTATGCGTATCCCGATGGGCATTTTGGGTTTTGGGTGAAATCTCGAGTCCAAGCAACACCAGCAACCATCATGGCGCACTGATTTGAAGCATACAACTATACACCTAGGCATAGTCCCTTTTCAATACCACGGCTTCGGCTTTGGATTCGGCTTCAGGCCGTCTGAAGCCCTTAGCACAGATACACAAAGCATGCTCAAAATGTCAAAACAGTCGCGGGGCCAATCTAGTCTGAACTAATCTGGAGCCGAAACCATGGTTTTGAAAAGGGCCATAGTTACATGTAAACTAAAGCATGGTGTCCATCTTGGCAGCTTCAATAAATCATAAATCAATCAATCAGTCAATCAATCAATCAATCAATCAATTTAAGAAGCACCAAAATCAATTTTTCTCCAAGGCACTGAGGCATAGACATGGCAAGTGAATAGTTAGTAAGCTTGATGGAACAGGTGAGCAAAAAGGAGCGTGTACATGTAAGTGCTTAATATATTGTTAAACTGTACTCGATTTCCTAAGATACATGCGGTACATCTTTAAAAAAGCACTTGTGAATATCAATTATCGGCCAAATGCCTGCACACAGCCATTATATTTGGCCATGTTTGGAAACACTATTATACTATTATTCAGTATAGAAAGGTTTGCGGTAACACCATGTAATGACTAGATCTAATGAGTTGGGGAGGTTCTGAAAAGAACCGTTGGTTTCAACTCGACGTTTCAATCAGTAAGCTCTGATCGTCTTCTGCACTGATCGAAACGTCGAATTGAAACCAACGGTTCTTTTCAGAATCTCCCCAACTCATTAGATCTAGTCATCACATGGTGTTACCGCAAACCTTTCTATATCGTATTTCCACAATGCAAAGTTTCAAATCCTACTTATTATACAGTAGATACTACATGTACATGTATGTCACTTGTATCAACCAATATACATGTAAAAGGCATGGCTCATCTACCATTTGCCAAAAATCATGTGATATAATAACTTGGCATGTTCACACAGCTGAGCATAAAGTACAATGAAACTTGGCATCCCTGGGTTTTATTTCTATGGCTAAGACAAACAAGGTAACCAGCCAAAGTTCTGTTAGTTCAGTATTCCTCTAACTGGTTCTCTGTTAATACTGTTCAAGCATTGTCAAGCATCATTTTCTTCTAAGAAGTTCCTCTCAAAACATTCTATGATGAGTCAACAAGGTCTGAATAGTGTCAGGAAAAAATGACATAAAAATTGACTGAGTTTCTGGCGGCAGTAACCCGAGGACTAGGGCATTACAGGATTCAAACGGAATCTACACCAGTGAGTCGGAAAACAGATAATGATAAATCATAATTTATGAGCTATGATTATTTCCATGAAACAAATAAAAAGGGCTGTTTATACATGTAAGTTAACTTAATAACTAAAGTTTTTAGAGCCATGTCACATGAAGTAATTTTTACATGCAATTTGAAGCAAATAAAATAATACTAATAATAACTAGTTCTTATATAGCGCATTCCACCATAACAACCTCAATACATTTTACATTTGCTAGTTGCAAAAGATTTGTCAGTCATGTGAGCCATTTTCCTCGCAAGCAATTTATGCAAGCTAAAACAATTGGCTTTTTGCTTTAAGGGATATTCTGGAACCAGATGCTTGTAATTTTCCTTTATGTGACATGGCCTAACACCTTCTCTTTTTATAAACAAGCTTTTCTAAATAAGACTTGAATGTTTGCATGATAAAAAGAAATAATAACAAAATTTCGTTTGCAGTAGTCACCTTCTAGTGTCACGGTAAAAGACAGTGGACACTATTGGTAATTGTCAAAAACCAGTCTTCTCACTTGGTGTATCTCAACATATGCATAAAATAACAAACCTGTGAAAATTTGAGACCAATTAATCATTCAAGTTGAGAGATAATAATGGAAGAAAAAACACCCTTATCACACGAAAAAGATTTGTGCTTTCAAATGCTTGATATCAGGACCTCAAAATCTAATACTGAGGTCTCAAAATCAAATTTGTGGAGAATTACTTCTTTCTCAAAAACTACGTCCTTTCAAAGGGAGCCGTCTTTCACAATGTTTTCTACTATCAACCTCTCCCCATTACTCATTACCAAGTAAGGTTTTATGCTAAAAATTATTTTGAGTTTCACCTATAGTGTCCACTGCCTTTAAGCTTTTATAATTAGACTGCAATCTTGATCATACATGTACTCAAATTATTCTTTGGCAGACTTTGCAAGTTTCATTTTCTTCTTTTTCTTGTTCCCTTTTGGTGAATCCGTTTCTTGTAATTCCATCTTGGGCTTCCTCTTCATGGAGACGTCTTTTTCCGCACTGAAAAAAAAAAGAATGACATTCAAGTCAAATAAAAAGTTACACAATGGTGAAAATGACATATAGTTTCTGAGTCTTTGTGGTGAGATGAAAATCTTTAATGGAGTTTTCCCTTTACTGATCATAACTGCAAAAGGGGATGGCCAAGACATTGCCAATCGTAAAGAGACCGCCAGGAAAAGTTTCTCGCAAGAGAACTGTAAATCCCTGTGCCAAATATCAACATGTTAGTTGTCTTTACTTCACAAAGTCAGGGTTTCTTTTTAACAACAATATTCTAAAAATAAAAGTTTTGTGTTTCAACATTTAAACCTGTGGGTCAAACTGGTTTTAAAGGAACACGTTGCCTTGGATCAGTCGATTTGGTCTTTGAAAAGCGTTTGTAACCGTTTGTTATAAAATGCATATGGTTAGAAAGATGTTTTAAAAGTAGAATACAATTATCCACACACATTTGCCTCCAAATTGCGTGATTTTAACACGGTTGGCCATTTATGGGAGTCAAAATTTTACTCCCATAAATGGCCGGACGTGTTTGTCGACGAGGTAAAAGGACAACCACGCAATTTTGAGTGATACTTGTGTGGATCATTATATTCTACTTTTAAAATATTTTTCTAATCATATAACAAACGGTTACAATACTTTTCAAAGACCAACTCGTCTGATCCAAGGCACTGTGTTCTTTTAACCAACCATGTCTGAGGGTAAAATCACACACTAAATTAACAAGCTTACCTTTGTATGCTAACCATACTCTTTTTCTTGCCGGATTTCAATGCCTGATTCCATTCAGCTTCTTGTCCTTTGATTGAATACTGACTTAAATCCATCAGTTTCAGTCGCTCTAATTCCTTCTTCTGCTTGCTCTGTATTTCACTCGCTGCCTCTTCCTGATATCAAACAAATTGTATAATAACTGATAGCATTTATCATGTTAAAATTTGATGGTAGCCAGTACCTTCAGAGACCATGGTGATACAAACAGCTTGTACCATAGCGGCTGCAAACAGTTGCAAGGTTTGACCTACTTCCATTCACACATTTTTATTAATAATATTAATGAAGGGTTTAAGGCACTGGACACGTTTGGTAATTGTCAAAGACCAGTATTCTTACTTGGTGTATCCAAACATATGCATAAAATAACAAACCTGCGCAAATTTGGGCTCAATTGATCATCGAATTTGCAAGAGAATAACGGGGGAAAAAACACCCTCGTTGCGTTACTTTGTGTGCTTTCAGATGCATAATAAAAGGCTTCAGCGGAAGTCTTTTATTATTTGAGTGAGAAATTTCCTCTTTCTAAAAAATACTATGTTACTTCAGAGGGAGCCGTTTTTCACAATGTTCTATACACTCAACAGCTCTCCATTGCTCGTTACACCAAGTAACTTTTTATGCAAACAATTATTTTGAGTATTGACCAATAGACCGTATTGAATATGCTGTCACCGTTTCAAATATCTGCCCTACAACATGGCGTCTGTGCACGTGTGCATGTGTGGGTGCGTGCATATGCCATTTAAATCGAACAGGGAATGCTGCGTGCTTCATGCTTCATTGATATACGTTTGGACGCGAGAACGGTTTACCCTACAACATGGCGTCTGTGCACGTGTGCATGTGTGGGTGCGTGCATATGCCATTGATATCGAACAGGGAATGCTGCGTGCTTCATGCTTCATTGATATACGTTTGGACGCGAGAACGGTTTACCCTACAAGATGGCGACTTTCATAGCAACAAACGGGTTAGTGTCTAAGAGAAACTTACCAGATCCTGCTTCATTGTTTGCCTGGTTGGTTCCATGATAACCTCCTTATCAGGTACGACCATCTGGCTCTCCACCTGTCTCTCTTGTATCTCAGTAAATTCTTGAACCACTTTCCGGATGATTCGATTAAACAGAGCAAGAATCTGGGTAGCCGGTAAGTCTAAATCCTTCACCAGGGAATCAACTGATTTATGTTGCAGACCTAGACCAACAAGGATTGCCTTCAAATAAAAGGAAACAAACAATTGTGTCACTATAATATTGTATTTATATTGTTCAGTTTAAAGGAACACGTTGCCTTGGATCGGTCGAGTTGGTCTTTGAAAAGCGTTTGTAACCGTATTTTATAAAATGCATATGGGTAGAAAGATGTTGTAAAAGTAGAATACAATGATCCACACAAACATGCCTCGAAATTGCACGGTTTTCCTTTTACCTCGTCGACAAACACGGCCGGCCATTTATGGGAGTCAAATTGTTGACCCCCATAAATGGCCGACCGTGTTAGCTCGCACAGTAAAAGGAAAACCACGCAATTTCGAGGCAAACTTGTGTGGATCATTGTATTTTACTTTTAAAACATCTTTCCAACCAAATGCATTTTATAACAAACGGTTACAAACGCTTTTTATAGACCAACTCGTCCAATCCAAGGCAACGTGTTCCTTTAAAGACACTGGACATTATTGGTAATTGTCAAAGACCAATCTTCCTCACTTGGTGTATCTCAACATATGAATAAAACAACAAACCTGTGAAAATTTGAGCTCAGTCCGTCATCAAAGATAATACTGAAAGAAAAGACACCCTTGTCTCATGGAGTTGTGTGCTTTCAGATGCTTGATTTCGAGACCTCAAATTCTAAATCCGAGGTCTTGATATCAAATTCGATGAAAATTACTTCTTTCTCAAAAACTACGTCACTTCAGACATCAGAGGGAGCCGTTTCTCACAATGTTTTATACTATCAACCTCTCCCAATTACTCGTTACCAAGTAAGGTTTTTATGCTAACATGGCTAATAATTATTGTGAGTAATTACCAATAGTGTCCACTGCCCTTAAAGGGAAGGTATAAGTTTGGTAGTCACTCTTCAAATTAATGCCGATAAACAGCAGCCTACAGCAGCTTTCGATAGCATAAAACTTTTTGAGAAACACTTCACTTCAAAATAGAGTGGTTATGCTAAAAACAGTGGTATTGACAAGTTTACAGTTTGTTCACTTGTGGAAATGTTGGTAACTGTGAACAGAATTGCCCTAACAATGGCCATGCAGTTTTAAGCCAGAAGTTGTTTACAAATCATTGTACATTTTTTTAAGTCAAAATGACATCACAAGAAATAACTTGGTGAAAGGTTGAAAGTGCGTCTCTTTGCAGTCCAATAATTAGGACAATAGACTGACATTGGACTGAGTAACCCTAGAGGGACATATGAAGGAAATAATGTTAAACTTACTAACTGCACAGCAGATAGATGTGACTGTAAGCGATTCAATGTATGTAACCTAGCAACAGCAGGCACTAGATCCATAATGAGATGATAGTCGGCCATGTTGCGTGAATAGAGCTCCAGACGCTGTAGATCGTACTTAGTACAGTATAACTCTAACTCACTAACTTGCAGTGCTGTCAACAACAAATCACAGACAAAATACAGGATTAACAATCATCAATGACAGAAGTATTACTTCCAAACAGGCTGACTGGTTATATTCAACTCATTAACGATCCTCCATAGAATTATTTCCACATAAAATACTGAAAAAAATAGCATTTAAAAATAAAAATAGTTGGCTTCTTACAGCTCACATATCCAACACTCAGTGACACTCAAGGCACTGAAAAGTACATACTGTGTACAACATGTATTAGGGACTTCTTTTTTATTATGAGACCTACTCCTTTTACATTGAACAATGTAATGGTTTACAATGCTGCCAATCAAACCAGGAACACTGGAGCCAACCCCTTCTCTTTACAAGTGTACTGGGTACTTTTACGTGCATTAGGCAACACACAGGACCAACATCTTTCTGTCCCATCCCAAGGATGAAGCATCATGGCTAAGTGTCTTGCTGAAGGACACAAGTGACTCAACTGGGACTCGAACCCACCAGAGTTTGAATCCAGTGCCCTTTACCGCGGGGCCATGACATGCCACAAGACCAGCTGAATAATTTAAACACCAGCTGAATCATTATTTAGGGAATAACAGTTTTGGGAGCCTGTGTGGTAAAGACCGGCTTGGTGACTGTTAACAGCGGACAACCAACAATCAAGGCCATTCCACACAGTGAAGACTGGCTCCCCATACTGTTATTGCTCTAAATTAAAACCTTTTAACGAAAAAAACAAAAGACTTTTTTTTTTTCCAAAATATTGTGGTTGTTATTCTTACGCTGTGTTTGTGGCTTGTATTCCTTGTGGTGAAGTATACTCAAAGCCATGGAGGGTTTGAAGCTGTGGAACTGGTACGAACAAAGTGATACAAAACGTCTCCTAAAATCTGAAATAAGAACAAACACAACTTAATTACCTCTGAGGGTTTTCAAACTGTGTACATGTATGTATTGTGGATTAAGGATACAGTGGAAATGACTGGATACAACAGAGTTCAACCCCTCATTTTGAAAACACACAAAAAACGAGTCCACTAAAATCTAGTCTCACTGACTCATAAAATCAAGGACATTAGCGGCTTTGAGCACCATGTACAAAAAGCATGGCATTAGCATGATGATTTTAGATGCCGTTTTTCCTATTAGATATAGTTTATTTTTGCTTGGGCCTCTCTTGTAAAAATGAAAAACAAAATCAAAAACAAAATCAAATTATTTGTTTATATTAGGAGGGGCTGGGTCAGAGGTGAGGGTTTGGTTAATATGGTCAGAGGTTAGGGTGGGGTTAATAAGATCAGAGGTTTGGATGGGTTAATGAGGTCAGAGGTTAGGGTGGGTTAATTAGGTCAGTGGGTTAATAAGGTCAGAGGTTAGGGTGGGGTTAATAAGGTCAGAGGTTTGGTACAGTCAATAAGGTCACAGGTTAGGGTGGGACTAATAAGGTTAGAGGTTAGGGTGGGGTTAATTAGGTCAGAGAGGGGTTAATAAGGTCAGAGGTTAAGGTAGGGTTAACAAGGTCAGAGGTTAGGGTGGGGTTAATAAGGTCAGAGTGGGAGTTATAGGGTCAGAGGTTAGGACGGGGGTTAATAAGATACTTACCTTTCCAGAAAGCCATGAGCCATGAATCAGTACCAGATTGCTGCTGGGTCATTTCTTCATTGATTACTTTCATCATAATGCAGGAATGTTCACCAGTCAGATCATTCTATAAAAGTCAATATCATACAGTGGGGATATCAATGCAAAACAAACTCACATTAACCTTATTACTACATGTAAGTAAACATTTACTAACAATTCTCAAGGTACAATCAGTCATGAGTTTCACCACAAAATGATAGATAATGAGCTACATGAACCACTGATAAAGCTAACTACCAAAAGATGTAGTGATTGACAATGAGTGGCAGCTTGTATGGACAATAAATTAACATGACCAGTATGTGTAGAGTAAAGAACAGTAAAGCACAGAGCCTCGGAGTTGTGTGTTAAAAGTAGCCCCCATGCTCACTTAGGGGTACGTTAATACAGAAAGATGAGTTGTCAGGAAAGATATGGCTATCTACATGTACATGTACAAAGTACATGTACAATGTACATGCATGATACAGTATTGGTCTTTGGAAACAAAACATGAATAACTCTTGAGTAGAAAGGCTGAACTACGTACATGTATGCTTTAATAGAAATGACTGACTATTTATTCACTTTTTTTTTTCCATTGACAAAACGATTTTGAAAGTCAGACTTGAGTAGAAAAAGGCCAACACAGGCATGGGCCTTTTGAGGGGGAAAATGAAAATATAACGTTTCAAATAGTGGTTCATTAAAGTATTTACCGGAGTCTGTCTGAGGTAGACAGGGACAAATCCACCTTTCTTCCAGAATCTAAAAAAACACACAAGATGAATTCATTTGTAGCATAGAAACATATAGAAAAAGTACACCAACAAAGTTGCGGACCACTCATATACATTCAAGAGCAAAGCAAAAATGATCGAGCAAAATGAGTAATCTTTCGACCCAGGTAGTTTTGCACTCATATGAAAAGAGCATAATATATGCTTAAATACTGTTCACATTGATACAGCACCACCTTTGGTTCAAAAGTTGTGAAAGTAGAAACAACAAGAAGTGTATGTCATAAGCCGTGTTCCCAATTGACTTTTTCTTCCGTTGCCACGCCGAAAGTTACTGTGACTGGCTTTGATGTAATTCTATCATGCGTTCCCACCAGTACTAATTTTCCACGATGTTTGCATAGCAGTTCAGCGTGGTCGCTGTAAGTTTACAGCCAGAGCTGTTCCTGTTGGACTTTTTAGCGACCCTGATAAGTAACTGTTAGTTTTACTGCCGTTTAAAACCTTTTTATCGCATGGCCACAACTCTGCTGGTTTTTAATGGCAGTTTAAGAACTTGTCACCTACTCTTTTATTCCCTCTTTTATTGCTTACATTTGCTGCACCACCACCCTGTGATTGTTATTACCTGAGTAGGTCTGAAGTCAGACCAAAGGACACACCAAGGTAATCCAGTTTCTCTGCTTGTCTTTCACTCAGCTTAGACAGTAACGGAGGTAGATTCTTTTTTGGTGCAATCACTTCTTCTATTAAATCCATCTCCTAAAAGTATCGGACAAGAATTCCAGTCTTAACCACTTATCATCAATAACTACTAGAATAATAAAAAATTACATCTACATGTATACAGTGTTTTCTCGATGGGTGTTACACAGTGCTCATTACCGCAAACCTTACTAGTCATGGCCTAGCGGTTACGAGCACCAGACTCGAGCTCTGGTGATGACGATTAGCAGAGTGTGGGTTCAAGTCCTGGTTTTGACACTTGTGTACTTATAAGCAAGACACCTAACCACGATGCTTCATCCTTCGGATGGGATGTAAAGCCATTGGTCTCATGTGTTATGTATAACATGTAAAAGAACCCAGTGCACTTATTGAAAAGAGAAGGGGTTCGCCCCGGTGTTCCTGGTCTGATCAGCTGCAAATTGCGCCACAGCACCTTGTAAACCATTACATGGTGCTATGAAAAAGGAGTAGATCTCATAATTCAAACGTAGTCCCACATACCTTGCAGGAAAACACTGTATGTTAAAGAGCCTTGAACGTCACTGAGTGACAGATATGCGCGCTATAAGAAGCCACTATTATTATTTAACACCTGTAAACTAGACAAATCTTTCCTTGATAAAAAATACTTTCAACCACAACAAAAACATAATACTTTCTATAACTGTTATAAAGTTCAGAGTTCACAAAACTGTCAAAGCACATACCTCATTCTCCACAGTATTGAGTGATCTTGCTGATGTAGACTGTTCACCCAAATTAGGAAACTGACCTTGGTAGTAACGCTGAAGGAGAGTCATGGATCTAGACCCGTATCCCATCTACAAACACAGAAGCATATCATCAACAAAAAATTAATACATACATGTACAAATATTTCGAAATCAAGGTTTGCAGCATTTTGCAACACAACAAAACAGACACATACATGTAGCACTTAAAACACATTAAGGGGACCTTTTTGCATGTACATCAATCAGTTGCAGTTTTTCCAATGGATGTAATATCATTTCAGGACCTGTATCCAACAAAAAAGTCTTCAAACAAGTAAATGGACTTAATGCAAGCTAAACCTAAAATTACTTGGGCTTTTATAAGAAACCTAACAATTTCAACAAAACACATGATACATTCACACTTCAAAAAACTTAACAAGTGAATGATGCAGAAGGGAGACAGCTATACCCAATCACACTTTATGTTACATTTCTACAGGTAGAGTACTTCCGTACATTACATGCTTCATTCAATTTTTTTGCAGGACAAGACTGAATTTAATAATTTTTATTGCTTCTTAGGCCTTAAATTTTGATGTGTTTCTTTAGGATTCACAGAAACCCTAAAATAATGGATGGAAAATAAAGGTACTTTCTATGACTACTTTGAAGTGTACATTTTTTGGGTAATGAAACAATGCAACATATTCCCAGTGACATGTAAGCTGCAACTCCTTTCACACAAATTATGACCATAGAAAAAACTGATATTTGGATGCCAAAGTTGTCCCCTTGCGTTTGTTGTCATTATTAATATTGTAAGAGAATACACATTATACATGTATGATAAATACTTACCCCTTGATAGTCAGGGTGTGTGGCTATTCTTACAACACGTGCCCCAGATAAACTAGGAAAATCACTGTCTTGAAACTACAAATAAAAAACAAATCTAATATAAAGATTCAAGTAAGACATTGAGATAGTAATATAGTAACTCTGGTCTTTGCTGTTTCTTAAATATATTTGTTTATCTAATATTGCCCAACTCACAAGGCTGGATGGTAACTTCAATGTGAGGGTTAAACTTAAACATGATGTTAAAATGTGTCTACAATATCTGCATACAGTAAATAACGACACCTCAGAGTAAACAATAAATCCTCAGTGAGTTTATTCGCTCTGATTGGTCAAGTACATGTACCTCATAGAGTTTATGCGCTTTGATTGATCAAAGACTGATCACATGGTGTGTACATGTACAAAGACCAGGGCCCAATTTCATGGCTCTGCTTACCACAAGCACAGAATCGGCGCCTACAGAAGCAGGGAATTCAGTGCTTACGGCAAGCGTATTTCACGGGTTAGCGGCGAATTTTGGCTTTTGCGCTTGCGTACTTCACATACAACTAGGTATTCTACTCTTACAAGGCTAGTGCAGAAATTCGGCGCTTGCACGTAAGCGGGGAATCGTGTTCGTAAGCGCAGAATTCGGCGGTAAGCAGAGCCATGAAATTGGGCCCAGCTCAGTAAACTAGCGAATGAACTAGCAAATGATTTTCCGCAATCGCGGAAAACAGACGGAATTGACGGAATTCACCCTTTGAAACGGAAAAAAGGGATTTCAGTTTTAGAAGAAAAAAAATGATACCTGTTGAGAGATAGTCCATGGGATGAGATCACCTGATGCTCTCTTGCCTCTTGATAAACTACTCATAATACTCTGTTTAGATATCTGTCCCTCCAGACACACCTAGATAGCAACCAGTCAACAATACAGGCATGAGAATGGGTCATGATAAAAAACAGCAATATTTTGCAGTTGATTGCAAATGTTAAGATTCCAAAACTTGTGTGCGGCCAGGGTCCAGAACCTGCCTAAAGGCCCTGGAAGCTCTGGGTATTTTAGTCTGTGGTGGTCTTTGATGCATCAATATCATTCAAGGATCTCAGGGAAACAATTTACACCTTCATTAAAAGCACTGGAAGCTGTTGGTAATTATTCAAAATGATTTATAGCATAAAAACTTACTTGATAACGATCAATGGAGAGCTGTTGATAGTATAAGTTATTGTGTCAAACAGCTCCCTCTGAAGAAACATAGGTTTTTAGAAAGAAGTAATTTCTCACTAAAACATTTGAATCAAATTCGAGCTGAGCTCTTGAACTAAAACATTTGAAAGCGAACCACTTGTGCAACAAGGTTTTTTTCCCCATTATTCTCTCGCAACTTTCTACGACCAACTGAGTTCAAATTTTCACAGATTTGTTATGTACATGTATGCCTGTTGAGATACACCAAGTGAGAAAACACTGGTATTTGGCAACTACCGATGGTGTCCAGTGCCTTTAACCAATACATAAAAACATGCAAAAGGTATCATTGTTGTCTTGGCATATGTAAGTATAAAGCATGTAAGACTAGCACCTACATGTATACAGACATTTTGGGGACCTTGAATCATGTGCATTAATACCCCAGTCACAATTAATAGCTTGCGATGGGGTTGCAAGTAGTTATCAATGAATTTCAAGGCATTTCAGTCGGGGCCCCAGGGGACTCCTTGCGGCTGCCAGGTCATCTTTGGGAATCGGGCGAGCTTCAAGTTACTGTTAATTTGAACTTAAAACCTAGGCCCAATTTCATAGAGCTGCTAAGCACACAAAATTTCTTCCTTGATAAAAACAAAGATTACGAAGCAAGTTTCCATTTGTTGCATATGACTTGTTACTGGTATTCAGCTGTTGTTTGCTTATTCTGAAAAATCACATGAGAATTTGGCTGGTGATTTTGTTTTTTATCACGGAAGAAATACCATGCTAAGCAAATTTTTGAGCTTAGCAGCTCTATGAAATTGGGCCATGGTGTGGCAATTCGCATAAATGACAAAGTAAAATGTTATTTGTATTGATGTTTAAGAGTGACCTACCTGTAGTACACACAATATTTCTGGCAGAGTATTCTGAGACTGATCAACAGGTCCCAATAGACAGAAGATGTGATGAGCAGGAGCATCTGATAATAACTGCAGATCATTGGGAGTGTTCTACAAACACAAACAAACAGTCATTCTCTTCAATTATTAATATAATTATTATTATTATTATTATTATTATTATTAAGTGTCACTGATGGTAGCCCCATCAGTGTCAAAACACTGTTCTCCTTGGGGGCCCTGTAGAAAAAGCAAAACACAGAACAATGGAGAAACAAACATGGAAGAACAAATCCCATAAAAGCAACAACAGCACTCTACACCACCAGGAAAAAAAGCAGAGAAAACAAAATTGAACCCAAGTCTCGACACTCATGGGGTGACAGGTCTTTTTCTTCAGCCGCGCCACCCATCCGGAACTCTCTACCACTTAATCTTCGATCTTTTCTTTGTACTGAAAAATTCAAGTCTCTTCTCAAAACTTATCTTATGTCACAGGTTTTCAATGACTAATTTTGTTGTGTCTGTTTTTCTTTGTGTTGTGTTTTGTTATTGTTTTTGTTTTTGGTTTTACTGCGCCTTGAACACCCAGCAGGGTGGATATGTGCGCATTACAAGTCTTATTATTATTATTATTATTAACAAGAAATAACCAATTAGAAGCACAAAAAACAAATCAATTAACAAGAAATAACCAATAAGAAGCACAAAAAAAACAAATCAATGACTCTGTAAACGCCAGTACATAAAAATGAATGAAGTCAAGGTGGGTTCATTGTGCCATCGCTCAGGCAAACCGTTTCACAATGAGAACCCTTCGTGAGAAAGGCTTGTATTTTGTCTTCACTTTAGACACACACAACCTATTACTCTTTGCATTTCTGATGGAATAATTATACCTTGTAGCCGTAGGGAAAAATAAGTCTTGTTGATATATGGGTGAGTTACCATTGATGGCATTGTGAACTAATTTGATTTCAAAACTACAACATCAGAAGGGGTCAACAAATAATTGTAGCCCACACCTTGAAGTGGCCTTCAGGGCATCTGGCGACTTGCATTACAAAAATAATTTAAAAAAAGAAAAGAAAATCACGCATGATCTTAAACGCTGGGACATCTGACATTTAAGATAGAAAAGTGCAAAATTTAGCAATGCATGTGGGACTCGCGTCAACAGCCACTAGAAACTTCTTGTTAATAACTTCACTGCCGTGAATTCAGTTCTTAGTTGGTCTTAACATTTGGACTATCTTGCTCAACAAGTGATTGTCAGGAGACATGGTATATATTTGGTATGCTGTAACACCACAAGTGTATCTACTTGCCAGGTAGAGTTTGATCGTAGAGAACTGTCTTTCTTTATTCTACTACCCCGGAGTAGATTTGTCGGATGTTCGGGAGACTTCTCAGTTCTGCAGAGAGAACTGTCCTGCTTTTTAACTACTACCCAGGCGGAAAGTATAAAAAATTGGCTTGGACTACTTTAACCTAAAGGATCGTAATTAACTGCACTACTGCCGAGTCAGTTCTTGAATTGGTCTCAACGTTTCGACAAGCTTGCTCTAGTCATCAAACAGTGAGACATATTGTGGCATTTATAAGAGTTTTTATTTGATAATTACCTTGTAATGTGCAGCCACATAGATAGCCATCAGACGCTGTAGAAATAACTCAGATGCTTTATGATAACTAAACAGTGTATCTCGGTTGATGTAATATGTGTACTGCATTCAGGAATAACACTGACTTTAATTTTAAAATATCAACAAATTATCCTAACACCAGATAAATGTTTGGGGATTTAGGTGCAGAGTTAGTGACTTGTTTTATTCATTTCTCAAAAACTACAGCACCTCAGCTAGTAATATTTTAAGGTAAGCTTTCTACTATCATCATTTTCAAACGGTAATAGCTTAACGTAAATCTGTGGACATTGTGTTTTGTGTCCTACAAAAAAAAAAAGACCCTTTAAGTTTCCTTTGACCAAATCTTGGCTGAAATCTTGTTCGCTGTGTTCGCATTGGACTTAAAATGGTTAACCTACCGCTGCAAACTGTTTAGTTACCAATATTAAGTCCAAGTGCCAACAGCCGGAAACTTACTGAGGTGGTAAGTTACCGGGACCCTGGGGTGGTAAGTTACCGGGACCCCGGGTGGTAAGTTACCGGGACCCTGGGGTGGTAAGTTACCGGGACCCCGTGGTGGTAAGTTACCGGGACCCTGGGGTGGTAAGTTACCGGGACCCCGGGTGGTAAGTTACCGGGACCCCGGGTGGTAAGTTACCGGGACCCCGGGGTGGTAAGTTACCGGGACCCCGGGGTGGTAAGTTACCGTTTCTACTGGGTAAGCAACGCGCGGAGCCAAATACCGTGCCGGAGCCCAAGCCGAGGTTAGAAAAAGGCCCCTGGTAAATTACCGGACACAAGTTTATCCAAGTGCAAACAGCTGTTAAAGACATAAACATAAACATAAAGCAGCAAACCTGTGAAAATTTGAGCTCAATTGGTCGTCGAAGTTGCAAGATAATAATAAAAGAAAAAAACATCCTTGTCACACAAAGTTGCATGCGTTTAGATGGTTGATTGCAAGACCTCAAATTGTAAATGAAAATGACTTCTTTCTCGAAAACTATGTCACTTCAGAGGGAGCCATTTCTCACAATGTTTTATACCATCAACCTCTCCCCATAACTCGTCATCAAGAAAGGTTTCATGCTAATAATTATTTTGAGTAATTACCAATAGTGTCCACTGCCTTTAAATTACTGGGCCGGTAAGTTAACTTACTGGGCCGGTAAGTTAACTTACTGGGCCGGTAAGTTAACTTACTGGGCCGGTAAGTTAACTTACTGGGCCGGTAAGTTAACTTACTGGGCCGGTAAGTTACCAGACCCAAACGTCCAATGCGAACGCGGCTTTTGATATACAAAGGATATAAGTCACAGTCTTGAGGCAGAGGGCATCCTGATGATATACGAGGCACATTAGTTACATCTAGACATAGTAATCCATTTAACCATTGCTCGAGCTCATCTCCTACTGAATAACGTATCGATTCATCTAGGCTGACTTCATGCAGTACACGACCTACAAAGATAATAATAATAATAATAATAATAGTATTGAAGTCTTATATACATAGCGCACGCATCTTCCAAACAAGGTACTCAAGGCGCTGAGTATATACATACTTTCAGAAAGATAGGTTATTGCAGTGATGGATTCTGAGACCCAACTGTTTAGCACCTTATAAGGGTTTACAAGTTGCTACGGCGCATACAACAGCCACAGCCAGGAACACCGGGCGAATCCCTTCTCTTTTCAAAACAGTGCACTGGGTTCTTTTACATGTGTTACACAAAACATGGGACCAACGACTGTACGTCCCATCCGAAGGACGAAAGATACGAAATAACAAATACAACCACAGAGGTGTCAATATGGACCTTTGCAACAAATCAAGCTGGTTGGCATTAAACATTTTGTATATTCGGAACACCAACACACTCCAGACATTCAAGAGTAAATTAAAAACACATCTATTCTCATAATCGTCTTTTCCGTAGCACTCTTCCAGCGCATTGAATTTTGTAAAATGCGCTTTATAAGTCTCATTTATTATTATTATTATTATTATTATTACAAATTTCAATTTAATAAAATACCTGCCATGAATGGTTGTCGACAACTATGTTTAAAGACCAACATAAATAAGGATTCCTTTCTGCCCGTAGTGCAATTAAGCGTTTGAGTAGTAGATGGTCGAGATAACTTGGTTCACTTTCTATATCTGTTGTAGTTTTTACATGCCCTCACTCTTTTATATTTGTACGTATTTCCGTAAATATGTATTTTTTATTGTTGTTGTCTATTGTTGATAGGCCTTTCCCTGTATGTATTTTCCTCATACACGGGGAAGACGAACTTCATTGTTTTTATCATGACAATAAGTATTGTTAATCTCAATTTTTAATCTTATTCATCTTGTTGTAGCCCATTGGATTGAAACCCTAAGTAAAGGTTTCTGAGTTTCCGGAATGTTACCTGTAGCTGATGATCCAGCATCTGTGTGACTGTTTCCACTGTTTGTCTTTCCACTAGCGCCAAACGTTGCATTCTGCTGACGGAGTTGCTGAATCAACTTAAGTGAAAGAGACCGTCCTGTTCCCTCGTACCTGGAGTAAAATAAAGCCATAAACTGGTTAAACGTTCCCCAAAGAAACAGAATTTTAATTAGTTTATAACTGGTTGGCTCAGGGCTAATGTGTTGGTTGTCAATTGTGTGAGAATGTCGTGTAGTAGGGCATGTCAGTAGGCTGTGGGATTTGCAGTGGAGGAGGGTAGTAGGATGGTGTGCCAAAAACTGCCAAGTAGGACAGTTCATTTCAGAACTGAAAAGTCTCCTGATTTCCATTCTACTCCATGGTTGAATATCAAGCCAGACAAGTTCTCAAAAGAACATAATCTGTACCTGGCAAGCAGTGTTGTAGCTACGGTGGGCGGTGCTGGGCGGGCCTGCCCAGGACTCACAATTTTTGCCCAGCACTCTGAGCAAAATACATTATGCCGCCCAGCACAGATTTTAAATATTGTCCACTTGCATTGGTCTGAGACACAGCTAATGATAAGGAGTGAGAAAGAACACAATCCAAAGGCCATTCAACTTAGTGCATGGCCCTGTAACATGAACAGTTTGGAAACCTGGCCCCACTTAAGCAATATGGCCCATAATTATATGAACAATTTTGTTGATCCCCTTGCCCCTGGTAGCCTTCCAACAAAATATGATTCATTGCCCACCACAAAAATTGGTCTAGCTACATGTACAACCCTGCTGGCAAGTAATTACAAACATGGTGTTACTGCAAACCAAATATATATTGATATACATCTACCTCAGCAAAGCCTCAACTCCCATGTATTAAAAGACCCTTCCCATGAAATAAGATAGTTGCACATAGAGCCTGTGCATTAACAATTTGGTTGGCAAACTGAGGGAGCATCGCGCTGCTTTGTGCACGGCTAATGGCTGTGTGAAGCAGTCGCAATTGTGCGTCTGCTTAGTGCACAACTCTGGCATTTGCCAACCAAGAGGTCTGTATGCATGCATGAATGCAATTAGCATATTTCATGGAAAGGGTCCATTCCTGAGATGCTACATGTAACAGAGCAGAAAACATCAAATGTGCATAATTACCCATTAACAGTTGATGACATGAAGACGAGATACGGTCCAAGAAGCTCCTTAACCAGGGGTAGAGGAATCGCAGCTGCTTCATCAATTACTAAGAGCTCAGCTTGACCTAGCTTAGCAGCATCACCTGGATGGATGTACTATAAATAATACAACATTATATCACTACTAGATAAAGAGTAAAGGTATAGATGCTGCTTCATCAATTACTAAGGGCTCAGCTTGACCTAGCTTAGCTGCATCACCTGGATGGATGTACTATAAATAATACCACATTATATCACTACTAGATAAAGAGTAAAGGTTTAGATGCTGCTTCATCAATTACTAAGGGCTCAGCTTG
This sequence comes from Asterias amurensis, assembly GCF_032118995.1. Taxonomy (NCBI): domain Eukaryota; kingdom Metazoa; phylum Echinodermata; class Asteroidea; order Forcipulatida; family Asteriidae; genus Asterias; species Asterias amurensis. The sequence goes on along the minus strand of NC_092669.1, from coordinate 9,344,130 downwards.
ACCTAGCTTAGCTGCATCTCCTGGATGGATGTACTATAAATAATACCACATTATATCACTACTAGATAAAGAGTAAAGGTTTAGATGCTGCTTCATCAATTACTAAGAGCTCAGCTTGACCTAGCTTAGCAGCATCTCCTGGATGGATGTACTATAAATAATACCACATTATATCACTACTAGATAAAGAGTAAAGGAATCGCAGCTGCTTCATCAATTACTAAGGGCTCAGCTTGACCTAGCTTAGCTGCGTCACCTGGATGGATGTACTATAAATAATACCACATTATATCACTACTAGATAAAGAGTAAAGGTATAGATGCTGCTTCATCAATTACTAAGAGCTCAGCTTGACCTAGCTTAGCTGCATCACCTGGATGGATGTACTATAAATAATACAACATTATATCACTACTAGATAAAGAGTAAAGGTATAGATGCTGCTTCATCAATTACTAAGGGCTCAGCTTGACCTAGCTTAGCAGCATCACCTGGATGGATGTACTATAAATAATACCACATTATATCACTACTAGATAAAGAGTAAAGGTATAGATGCTGCTTCATCAATTACTAAGAGCTCAGCTTGACCTAGCTTAGCTGCATCTCCTGGATGGATGTACTATAAATAATACCACATTATATCACTACTAGATAAAGAGTAAAGGTATAGATGCTGCTTCATCAATTACTAAGAGCTCAGCTTGACCTAGCTTAGCTGCATCTCCTGGATGGATGTACTATAAATAATACAACATTATATCACTACTAGATAAAGAGTAAAGGTATAGATGCTGCTTCATCAATTACTAAGGGCTCAGCTTGACCTAGCTTAGCTGCATCTCCTGGATGGATGTACTATAAATAATACCACATTATATCACTACTAGATAAAGAGTAAAGGTTGATATTCAAGCTGAAATGAAAATTAATGAACATGGCACTAAGAATGCAACTGAGAACATACAACATCCCTAGCAGAAATGCAGTCCCCTACTTTAGTTCTTTGATCTGATAATAGGGGATAATAACAGTATTAGCGGTTTGAATCCCATGTTTATACTGACCTGTATTGTCTGTCTATGCTCTCTGTATATGTTGACTCTGATGACTGCTTTATTAAACTCAGGGTTGGTAGACTGCACTAACTCATAATCTAGATGTTCCTACACCATACAACAAAATTAAAATGTATTACAACACCCCTTACAAATATTCTGCTTTTCCATTGGTTTAGAGCGCGTCACATGATACATTGTCTGAGTTTTATTAGAAACGGCGGCCGTGTGATAGTGCATCGTTTGCCGTTTGATAGTCCAACGACTATCACACGGCGTGCAGTACCCAGACCTCTTTTGACCCTTCTCGAACCAAATCAGTTGTGCATCTGTGTATCTGAAACGTGCGTACGAATGTTACGTGTACGAGGATGATTAATAGTCTGTCGGGATGTTATAAAATGAATATTGACTGCTTTACTTGTGCTATGGTTAAAACTCTGACTCCCTCGGTGATCCCCAGACCATTCCATTTTCCCTCGGCTGAGCCTCGGGGAAATAGAACACCTAGGGAGTCGTAGTTTCAACTATAGCACTCGAAGCAGTCAATATTTGTATATTTTAGCCCTACATGTACATGTAAATGCTTATCTTGCTGATTTTCAGACATCAGTGTCTTTTTAAAAGGTATGTTTACATTTTGTAATGACTCTGAAATTAATGCCAATAAAAACTTACTTGGTACTAAGTACAGCAGTGTGTAAGCAGTTCAAACAGGGTAAATTCATTATTCATGAAGTTACAAATCGGGTCTAACTTAAGTTCGTTGTCTGAACATGGCCAGAGAGTGCTTGTAGATGGATTGCAAAAGGCATCATCGACCGCCATATTGATGAATTGTGCACGTGTGAAGAGCCGGCCATTGGCTGAAAGTCATGCGCAGCGCGTCCAGGCGTGCACTTTTCCATTGTAAACACATCAAAGATGGTGGTCATTGACACATATTACAATCCATCTACATGTATTAGATATTAGTTCCACACATACCTGATAGTCCAGAGCATCAAAGCCTTTGAAGATGAACTCAAAAAGTGTTCTCAAGTTCTCAGGACTTGGTGCAGTCACAAAAATATTGGAATACCTGTCAATATCAACAAGAACCATTCCATTATTTATCTTCAAACATGTATGAAATTTAAAAGACTAAAGGCCCGGTTCCACTGCAGCGATAACGATAACGATAACAATGCAAAGAGAAGGCATTCTATTGGTTGAATTGCTCCGCACAAAATATGCCCACGCTTATTCAACCAATCGAGGGCGTGTATTGATAACCTTTTTTTCGATCTCGTTATCTTGACCTGTGTGACCGGGCCTTTTAGCCCAGTTTGAATGTTTTGTTCGAATGTAGTATGAACCGGCTTATGGGTTGAATCCCATCCAGGCATCTGTGTCATTGAGCGAGACACTTTAACCATAATTGCTTCTCATCAACCAGGAGTAGATACGTAGGTTAAAAAAAAGGTATTATTTGTGTGCTTGATAACCTATATGTACTGAATGCATTAATTCGTCTGTGTTGCATCTTTCTAAGATGTTGAGATAGTTTCAGGAATTACATTGGTCAAGATTGAATATGCTTTGGTACATTGAACCTCTGAATATGCACAATATTTTTCTTCATTCAAATAATGGCACAAATGACTGATAAAAGGCACTGTACACGTTTGGTTATTGTCAAAGAACAGTATCCTCACTTGGTGTGTCCAATCATATGCATAAAATAAAAAAACTGTGAAAAAAATTTGCAAGGGAATGATGATTGAAAAAACACCCTTCATGTAGTTACACAAATTTGTGTGCATTAAAATGGCTTATAAAGGCTTCAGGCCTGAAGTCTTCTAATATTTGAGTGAGAAATTACCTCTTTTTCAAAATCCATATTACTTCATAGGGAGCCATTCTCACTATCAACAGCTCTCCATTGCTCGCTACAAAGTAAGTTTCTTTGCTAACAATTATTTAAAGTAATTAATTGAGGTGTTCAGTGCCTTTAAAGTGCAAAACTTACCCAAATGCTACAGCTGTTGCCATGGCAATACCAAGGGCAGCTGACTTTCCTCTGCCTCTGGCTGCCGTCATGCATAACGTACTGCGTAGAGTCTTCTCTGATATTGCTTCAACAAACTTTAAGACTGCCTTAGCTTGATCCACTGTCTTGGTACAGTTCACTAATGATCCCACGGGCTGTGTGTCTTGAAGGCTTGCTTTAAGATCTTTAAGTTCAGCATCACTTGGGCTCAGACTGTCCTCCTGAAATTGTTATATATCATGGGAAAATGTAAAACATGAAAGTCACCTGGAAGTGGTATTTTTTCAAAATAAAGCTTTTGTCACTAATATATGTGTTTTGATGAGTGGAATGTGAATAAACAGTTACCTAAGGTTTTAAATATCAGTTCTTATGTTATTTACAAATTTAAGAGTAGACCCCGACCCAAGAGGGCGCTGTTCGTGACGTCAATCGAGGCAGACTTTGCCTGCAATGCGTATAGTAAACACACGTGCAAAGTACATGTACGGACCAAGTCGTGAGTTTGTACGTTTCAAAAAAAGATTTTTGGGTTTTTTTTCCGGCAATGCCGACCAGGTGTATTGCTGCTGAATGCAGAAAAACACTTTTTGAAACGTACCAACTCACGTACATGTCACAAAAGGGGTAGGCGGAGTCAGCCCCCCAAACAACTTTATATATTTTTTAAACATATAAATCGTGACAAACAATTACTAAAAAAATTGTTTTATTGTTCGTAAGCATATACTCTTATGTTTGAAAGAAAAAAAATTCTATTTCCAGGTGACTTGAAATATTATACAAATAATGAATGTTTAACATGTTTAAGGGTGCCATGGTGTAAATATTTTTATGAGTTGAAAGATACATGTAGAAAGTTCTTTTCAACAAGGCGGGCCTATTAGTTTCCTTTTTTTAACCCAAACAACCAGTGAGTTACATGTAGCACTGTATATTCAGAACTTACTTCAGTCCTGTGAACAAAATCTAAAGGCGGAGCGTAGTTGGCTTGTTTGAGTAAACAGTGCCTAATACATGTAAGTGCATTCTGCACTGCTGCGTACTGTGAGAAACGCCGGCGCCATAATGTAGTATCTACTGTGCAGTAATGGTACGTCTATTTGCTATCACGTGATGGACAATCCTCCCAATCAAAAGGCGAGGATCTGCTTGGGTGTTATATCAACCAACCTACATGTACATGTACTTTTTAAAGTAAACTACACAGAAGGATTTTCCTGGAAAGTAAAATAAATTCATCCATAAAAGTTCAGGATTTCAAATAATCTGTAAAAAAGAGTACTTATGATGTGTTTGATGAATGATTTAACAGGTATAGACCTTTATCATGGTGCAGCCATTTTGAATTTCTCCAATTGATATCAATGTTACCAAACCGAGGCTGGAAGAACAAAATAGTCTGGTTCCTGTTTGCAAAATGATTTTTAGCATTCTTAATTGTTATTCGATACCAGGAACATGACCAAGATGGAGGCAGCATGAAAAAGGTCTATAGTTTGACTTACCATTGTTTTTGGAGGCACTGGTTTGATGGCTAGGATGTGTGATGATAGAGGTAGAATACTCAGCTTGTCATCTATGACCATACAACGCTTACATGTAGCTAGAGACAGCAGAAACCTGCAGTCATATCATCAAATGTACATAAAACTTTAACACAATAATTTTCCAAGTTTAACCCTGGGGTGGATTTCACAAAGAGTTAAGACAAGTCTTATCTCGAGTTAGGACGAGTTACTCGTCCTAACGAGTTACTCGTCCTCGACGAGTTACTCGTCCTAACTTAGGACTAGCCTTAAGCTTTTAATATCTCCTAGGACTAGTCCCAAGTTAGGACTAGTCCTAACTCTTTGTGATATTGACCCCTGACGACCAAGAGAGTTCATTGCTCAGAGTATCATGACTCAACCTCAGCTGTTGATACATTAGTGTAAAAGATTGTGAGAAAGTTCAGTCAGTTGAGCGAGAGGATGTCTTTAGCCGACGCCTTCTCGGGAAACTCTGATGGTCGTCTTCCATGCATCCCGGTCCAGCATCAGCGTCCTAAGCTCAGATGTTTCCTGTTGTGTAGCGTGTGGCTTTGAGAAAGAGGTAATTAATTTCTCACTTAATTAATAAGACTTCAGCTGAAGCCTTTTATTATGCATCTAAAAGCACAATAAGTAATTCAATAATGGGTTTTTTTTTGGTCTTGTTTCTTTTGTGAATTCAATGACCAATTGAGCCCCAAATTTCCCAGATTTTGTTATTTTATGCATGTTGTGATACACCAAGTGAGGATACTACTAGTGTTTGACAATTACCAAACATGTCCAGTGCCTTTAATATGAGACTTTTGAGACACTGGCGGCAGCAGCAGACGTTGCAGTCTTTTTTTTTTGTGGCTCTGAGCGTGCGTGCCTCATAGTGATAATAATAATAAGACTTGTAATGCGCACATATCCAACTGGGTGCTCAAGGCGCAGAAAGTGCTAAGTATTGTGCGCATAATGTAGGTCTGAGCACGTGCAGTAATGTGAAAAAGGACTGTCTTAAAGTCTCCCATTGAGCTTTCTTGCAATGCCTCCCTCAGTGTTGGATTCTTCATTTACCTTTCATTAAATCTGCCCACTACATCTTGATGAGCCTCAGTGCGATAGCGTGAATGTACATCCATGGATAGTGTATACAGCTGCTTCAGAGATGACATACTACGTAGAAGAATTACTACAATCCCACCCCCCTCTACTGTCTCAATGGTACGGGCCAACAGGTTAGGGGTCATAGCTTCAAAATCCTACATGAAAAGAACACAATTATTTTTATCATACAATGTAAGAAACGTCTACAGAGAGCATTGACTTGGTTTAAGTCTCCAAATGGAGGAAATGTTGGCCCTTTTAGCCTCCAAGTTGACTCATTTTTTGGTAATGTTCGCTGAATGAGGAATGAAGGAGAATAGTGATAGCCTATTCTTGCCTGACGCTTAGATCAATAACAATAGTAATTTAAGAAGACATTTATATGGCCCATAATGCAGTAGCCTCTATAGGCAACACAAAAGATATGATAATGAAAATATATGCATGATATCAGTACTGTATGATATACATAAAGCAGTTGTTAGAAAGGAAAAATTCAACCAATTTGAGTCTTCAAAAGTCCCTGGAAAATCTGAAGAGATGGTGGAAGGGGCAATGGAGGCCACAACCAAAAGCATCAAAGGCCAAGACCAGGGCCAGCAGAGGCCAAGACTAAGGGCAATGGTGGCCAAGACCAGGGGCAATGGAGGCCAAAACCAAGAGCAATGGAGGCCAAGACCAGGGCCAGCAGAGGCCAAGACCAGGGCCAGCAGAGGCCAAGACCAAGGGCAATGGAGGCCAAGACCAGGGCCAGCAGAGGCCAAGACCAAGGGCAATGGAGGCCAAGACCAAGTGCAATGGTGGCCAAGACCAGGGCCAGCAGAGGCCAAGACCAAGTGCAATGGAGGCCAAGACCAAGGCCAGCAGAGGCCAAGACTAAGGGCAATGGAGGCAAAGAACAAGGGCAATGGAGGCCAAAACCAAAAGCATCAAAGGCCAAGAACAAGGGCCAGCAGAGGCCAAGACCAAGGGCAATGGAGGCCAAAACCAAAAGCATCAAAGGCCAAGAACAAGGGCCAGCAGAGGCCAAGACCAAGGGCAATGGTCGCCAACACCAAGGGCAATGTACGCTAGGACTAAGGGCAATGGAGGCCTAGACCAAGGGCAATGGATGCCAAGACCAGGGCCAGCAGAGGCCAAGACCAAGGGCAATGTACGCTAGGACCAAGGGCAATGTAAGCTAGGACCAAGGGCACTTTGACCAGGTTCAAGGGTAATGGGGGCCAAGACCAAGGGCAATTCGACCAGGTTCAAGGGCAATGGGGGCCAAGACCAAGGGCAATTCGACCAGGTTCAAGGGCAATGGAGGCCAAGACCAAGGGCAATGGATGCCAAGACCAGGGCCAGCAGAGGCCAAGACCAAGGGCAATGTACGCTAGGACCAAGGGCAATGTAAGCTAGGACCAAGGGCACTTTGACCAGGTTCAAGGGTAATGGGGGCCAAGACCAAGGGCAATTCGACCAGGTTCAAGGGCAATGGGGGCCAAGACCAAAGGCAATTCGACCAGGTTCAAGGGCAATGGAGGCCAAGACCAAGGGCAATGGAGGCCAAGACCAGGGCCAGCAGAGGCCAAGACCAAGGGCAATGTACGCTAGGACCAAGGGCAATGTAAGCTAGGACCAAGGGCACTTTGACCAGGTTCAAAGGCAATGGGAGGCCATGACCCAGGGCAATTCGACCAGGTTCAAGGGTAATGGGGGCCAAGACCAAGGGCAATTCGACCAGGTTCAAGGGCAATGGGGGCCAAGACCAAAGGCAATTCGACCAGGTTCAAGGGCAATGGAGGCCAAGACCAAGGGCAATGGAGGCCAAGACCAGGGCCAGCAGAGGCCAAGACCAAGGGCAATGTACGCTAGGACCAAGGGCAATGTAAGCTAGGACCAAGGGCACATTGACCAGGTTCAAGGGTAATGGGGGCCAAGACCAAGGGCAATTCGACCAGGTTCAAGGGCAATGGGGGCCAAGACCAAAGGCAATTTCGACCAGGTTCAAGGGCAATGGGGGCCAAGACCAAAGGCAATTCGACCAGGTTCAAGGGCAATGGAGGCCAAGACCAAGGGCAATGGAGGCCAAGACCAGGGCCAGCAGAGGCCAAGACCAAGGGCAATGTACGCTAGGACCAAGGGCAATGTAAGCTAGGACCAAGGGCACTTTGACCAGGTTCAAAGGCAATGGGAGGCCATGACCCAGGGCAATTCGACCAGGTTCAAGGGTAATGGGGGCCAAGACCAAGGGCAATTCGACCAGGTTCAAGGGCAATGGGGGCCAAGACCAAAGGCAATTCGACCAGGTTCAAGGGCAATGGGGGCCAAGACCAAAGGCAATTCGACCAGGTTCAAGGGCAATGGGGGCCAAGACCAAAGGCAATTCGACCAGGTTCAAGGGTAATGGGGGCCAAGACCAAGGGCAATTCGACCAGGTTCAAGGGCAATGGAGGCATTGGTCGCTAATGTCATGTTATGAATCATTTCATCTATTGAGACTTCTCCACATGGATCATATCTTGAGATATTGATCTTAACACAGAGAGCAAGTTCGAGTGAGGCACTATAGGTGACCATTGGTTGATTTTGCCTGGTTACCTATGCATTCAATACATCCTGGGTACCAGGCAAAATCAACCAATGGTCGACTAAAGTGCCTCACTCGAACTTGCTCCATGTGTTCATGCAGCAGAACAGGTAATACACTAGGCACTCCATACTTTATGTCAAGGTCAAAGGTCAAAGGTCAAGTAAATAAACAAACTACTGGTGACTGTTACTGCATTGATACTAAATCTCATTGCCCATCATCAAGGTTTAAAGGAACACGTTGCCTTGGATCGGACGAGTTGGTCAAAACAAAAGCGTTTGTAACCGTTTTTTATATAATGCATATGGTTGGAAAGATGTTTTAAAAGTAGAATACAATGATCCACACAAGTTTGCCTCGAAATTGCGTGGTTTTCCTTCTACTGTGCGAACTAACATGGTCGGCCATTTATGGGAGTCAAAATTTTGACCCCCATAAATGGCCGACGTGTTAGTCGACAAGGTAAAACGAAAACCACGCAATTTCGAGGCATGTTTGTGTGGATCATTGTATTCTACTTTTACAACATCTTTCTACCCATATGCATTTTATAAAAAACGGTTACAAACGCTTTTCAAAGACCAACTCGACCGATCCAAAGCAACGTGTTCCTTTAAACATTATATTACCTGTAGTACACACATGCCATATGTGTTTCCTAGGATCTTATGGGTCTCTGAGTAGTAACAGTATCTGATGTTAGTAGCGGCAATGAATAATTCAAAAGGGTCATCTTCATTTACATCTATGGTACCACTCTTCAGTTTCTTCTGTAGATGCTTCATGCGCTTCTTACGATGGCTGTATCAAAGGGAAGGTATACATTTGGCAATCACTCAACATGCTCAATGGAACTATTTAGCCTCAGTTTTAACATGTAAATACGTATTAACCAGTTATGGTATTTTACGGTTAATACGTTTTTACATACAAAAATAATTTTTGACTCACTGCGACGAAAATTATTTTGTGACTTGTTTTACTCATTTCTTAAAAACTACAGCACCTCAGCAAGTAATATTTTAAGGGATGCTTTCTATGTACATGTTTATGTACCATCATTATCTTCACACACACCAAGTAAGTTTAATGTAAATCTGTGGACATTATGTTTTATCTTCCAGTACGCGCAAACCCACCTAGAACTACTAGGGGGATAAAAACATATACTACTTCCTCTGTTTTATATCCTACTTCCTCTGTTTCTATTACACAGTGTGTATTGTGAATGTCAATGCGTCACGCTCCATGTACAGACAGTGCAAAAATTACATTCTAAACTTTGTTCGCTTCGTCGCAAAATAATGTTCTGAAATTTGAAACTTTGTCGCAAAATAATGTTCTGAAATTTGAAACTTTGCGCGTTGACGTACATGAAACTGGAAGATAAATTTGTTATAACATGCGCGCTCGTGGAATGTGAACAAATAATAGCGCGTCTGCTTCCATGGGACGCAGAAGCGCTATATTTTTTCGTATCCAACTCGAGCTTGTGTGATAACTTATGTTGTGTTACAACTACATGGAGTACCCTATTGTTTAACAGCAGTGATCGTTGTACTTACCTACTGAAGCCTAGTTCTTTCTTGTAGCACCAGAGAACTGAGGGTCTAGCCTTCACCACAGCTTTGGATAACATGTGATGAAGGATCACAACCTGCATGTAAATTAAACACAATTCATTGTTACATCAACCATCCAATCATGACATTCCTAAAGGCAATGGACACTATTGGTTATTACTCAAAATAATTGTTATCATAACAACCTACTTGGTAGGGAGCAATGGAGAGCTATTGATAGTATAAAATATTGTGAGAAACGGCTCCCTCTGAAGTACCCTAGTGTTTGATAACAAGGTAATTTCCGACTCAAGCGTTAAAAGACTTCAGGCCTGAAGCCTTTTTAGGCATCTGAAAGCACACAAATTTGTCCAACAAGGGTGTTTTTTCTTTCATTGTTCTCTGGCAATTTCGACGACCAAATGAGACAACATTTTCACAGATTTGTTATTTTACGTGTATGCATGTTGAGATACACAATACTGGTCTTTGACAATTACCAATAAAAGTGTAGTATGTCACATTTTCGATTAAATTGAGTCAATATATGTACAAAAGGTGATGTATTTCTGTACAAATAAACTGTACAAGTTAATATCTTGTCCAAAAAGTGAATAAAACATGTAATAAGATAATGTTCTGGTCATTAACAATAAATGATGGGATTAATGCGTTAATGTGGTTCCAGCAACAGAGTCATATCTTTCCCACTACCTCCATGGGGTCCAGGTTAGTACAAACAAAAGTATTTTCAACACTCTACGCGACATATTGACCAATCTTAAACGAAGTGTATGTATATACATAGTCAGTGCAAAAAAGTTGTATCAACAATAATCATGGTAATTATGGCATTAAACTCATTTTAAAGATAATTGTAGATGAATCTTGTTATCTTATTATAAATTTCTTCATAATGTACTTGTAAACTTGTCTCAAACTACAAGTGATGGATTAAAACATTCCCTAAAAGTGGTTTACACATAACAACCAAAAGTTTTGACTTCTCTTTACGATAAGTGCACTGGGTTCTTTAATGTGTGTTACACATTTCATGGTCCAACGGCTTTACATCCCAAACGGACACAAATCAATCATAGTTGAGTTTCTTGATTATTTAACTAGGAGACAAGTGTCATGACCAGTGCCCAATTTCATGGCTCTGCTTACCGTAAGCACAGAATCGGCGCTTACGGAAGCAGGGAATTCTGTGCTTACGGCAAGCGTATTTCACGGGTTATTGGCGAATTTTTGCTTCTGCGTGTGCGTACTCCACGTTACTAGGCATTCTATGCTTACAAGGCTAGCGCAGAAATTCGTCGCTTGCGGGAAATTGGTGATCGTAAGCGCAGAATTTGGAGGTAAGCAGAGCCATGAAATTGGGCCCAGGACTTGAACCCACACTCTGCTGATCAGAAACACCAGAGATTGAATCCAGTGCGCTTGATCGCTCTAGAATGACAAGCCTCAAATGTCAATATTATTGTTATTTTTTTCACTTTGATGCACAAAGCCGATGGGATTAGAGACCTACACCTACCTGGTCCTTGCCATGGTCTCCAACAACAACAAACATCGATCGATGGCCAAGAGTTACTCCATTCTCTATCAGCACACGGATGCGATTGTCAATCTTTTTACGAACCATTCTTACTGAAATGAAAGTTCAGAAGAATAAGTGCATTTCTCTTTTAAGGAAACATTATAGGTCTTACCTAGTCCTAGAACTATGAGGTTTGTTCCACTATTGTCTCTCCTACGACTGTTTGCTGCATTTGCAAAAAGTGTACTGACTGGTACCCTGTGTGAGCTGCGCTGTTCCCTGCTGGAGGGGCTTGTTTGGTATACAAATCACAGATCGCCACTCTACACATCCTTGTACATAATTGTTGTAACAGTAAAACGGTGTGGTTGGGATCTGAATTTTGTAGTAAGAATTTATAACTTTTTAAGAATTTTTGAGTTTGCGGAGCGGATTTTCTCGATCCACCTCAAGCTCAATGAGAGTTCAAAAAACACACAGAGCCTAATTTTGGCAATAATTTTTTTTTTTTAAGATTTGAATGCAAAAAGAAATGGCAAAACGCATCGGTTGTGTTTTGAGGATGATTACATCCTAGAGGTTCGTGGAGAAGATAGCGGAACGAACCACATAGTTCTAGGAGTAGCGTTATGGAGGCCCAAAATATTACACCTCTAGTTTCTAGAAATTTGATAATCAATGAGCAAGTTGGCAAGATGGTTGATATAGTTTTAAAAGTTCACTCTTAAAAATCATGGGACTTTCACCCAAAGCTTGTGATGTTTAAAAAAAATTGCATTAGTCCTGGTCCTACTAAAACTAAAACGTGAAAACCGACAACACACAAACGTTACCGACATTTGACAACAAGTCCAGCGTGCCTACAACAAGTTTCACATACATGTACCTGAAAAATACAGCAAATAAACCGTGTAAACCAAGGAAGGATTCATTAGAACTACCATATCTGAATTTTTAACCTAAACCAGTACACAGTGTAGCACTAGCAGCAGCAGAAGATCTTTACATGACGCCCGCCCTCTATTGTGTACTGTTATAATCGCTAATTATCCGTCTTGCCGGTGTGGCAATCTCAGATGTCCGGCATGGTAAAAGATCCGGATTACCAAATACGATAGTATTGCATCATGCCATACCTGCGCACAGCAAGCAAAAGTAGTCGGTTTTAGTGCCGTGCTGAGTGGACTGTTTTGCTCGAGCTCGTAGCTGTCATGGCGGCGTCCACAAGTAATTTGTGTGGTGAACGAGTGGAGCGTCTACGACAGTATTGCGAAAAAAAGTAATCACATAATGAAGTATTTGAGGTTCATCTGTAAGCCAAAAGAGGGTTGCAAGTCGAAAAACCATCTCGTAAGATAACAAAAGAGGTCTGGAACATTTATTCGCGGTGGTAATAGCAGAGCACAGGAGACTCCTGACCCCACAGCATGCTAGGTCATCCTGGAAAGCTTGGCACGCCGGACATCTGAGACTGTGACTACTGCGTGCCGCAATGCCCGGTGATGTGACAAATTTTTCTATTGTACATTTCTGTCTATATTACAAAGCACACATAGTTCTAATAATGGTTAATTTGCAGTTGTTGAGGTATTTGTTGAAATTTGTTGTCGGCGTGTTGTCGCCACTCTGGACTTGTTTTCGGCATTGTTGGCTTGTTGTCGGCGTTATAGTAGGACCCTTATGATCATTAAGATCATGGTAAGCAGGTCAACGAACCTCATAATTCTACTAGGACAGTAGTAACCAGGGCCATGAAATTGGGCCCAGATTCAGATATATAATTATCTATTTTTTTTTAAGGATAACTTTTTGCCCCCACTTTTTTATGGTCGCACTTAATTAAATACCGACATCTCACGACCCCTCACGACAAAACTCACGACAACAAATTTTAAATGCACTTCAAAAGACTATTTGAACATAAGTCAACGGTTAAGTATATTTTTCACAAACTTTTACAAAATTCAAAAAGGGATATCATATTGAGGTAAAGTAAAGTCAACTAAGTCAACTCGGGTACGAGTTGACTTAGTAGGCATGTGTTGACTTGGGTACCGTATACCATCATTGACCATATGCATCTAAATCACTTTTAAACTGTTGAAAATGTTGTTCTTTTAACTGTAAAAAAGGTGTTTTTTACCCCGAATTTAGTAGCAAACGGAAATATTTGCCATGTGTCTTTCGACGTACTAGGACGCTTCTATTACACCGCAGGGGGCATGGGTAATTTCTGAGGGCTGAGTTGTATTTTTTTCTTTTTGGTTTTAGCTGCTGTTTTTTTTTCTTTCTTGTTAGTAACTAACTTACTAAGACGACACTCTGGAATTCAATAATTATAAAAGGGAAGATTTAAATATAATATTTTTTTAAACTCTATGGGGACTACATGTATGAGGAGAGGCACATAAAATGGTAAATAATCATCTTGCATATTGTATCACCCCTAAATTCGGGGTAAGAAACACTTTTTGTACACTTAAAAATACAATTTTTTCAACAGTTTGAAAGTGATTTGGGTGCATATGACTCTTGTGCATATATTTACCGGTTGAATTATGTTCAAATGTTCTGTTAATAAAGTGCATTTAATAATTGTTGTCGTGAGTTGTCGTGACCCTCCTAAAATAAAAAGTAAAATTTAAAGTTTTAAATAATGTTTTGAAAAACATTCAAAACAAAGCATATCACTCGACAACAACTCACTATATCCCGTCGATCCGTCGGTGTGTATGTGTGTGAGTGGTGATACCAGTGATCTAATGAGACTGAGTGAGAGACTGAGTAGTGAGTTACAACACCATGAACACCATGAACACGTGTGAAGAGTTACGGTTGACACTTATTCTCAAACGTTTGGGGTTCATTGGTACACACAATTAGTATCCGAAGTAATAAGGCTACACTAAACTGGCAGCAACAGTCCTCACACTTCCCACGATTGGCCGTGTACACAATACAGCGTATAGTCAACACGCACGCTGACTGCATGAAAAGACCCCACTAATATACCCTTCACAGAACCCGTCCCCAAAGTATTTAAACCCCGGTAGAATTTCTTCAAAGTTTTAGAATCTATTAATGAAGAATGTAGCTTAATAAATATTATTTTTTCATATTTTTCCTATGTATAGTTGTCAACTTATTCAAAGTTAAAGTCATCTCAAACGTTTGGGGCTCATCGGTTTCCTAGTACCGCCAATACAGCGTATATAGTCAACACGCACGCTAACTGCATGAAAAGACCCCACTAATATACCCTTCACAGAACCCGTCCCCAAAGTATTTAAACCCCGGTAGAATTTCTTCAAAGTTTTAGAATCTATTAATGAAGAATGTAGCTTAATAAATAATATTTTTTCATATTTTTCCTATGTATAGTTGTCAACTTATTCAAAGTTAAAGTCATCTCAAACGTTTGGGGCTCATCGATTTCAAAGTACCGCCAATACAGCGTATAGTCAACACGCACGCTGACTGCATGAAAAGACCCCACTAATATACCCTTCACAGAACCCGTCCCCAAAGTATTTAAACCCCGGTAGAATTTCTTCAAAGTTTTAGAATCTATTAATGAAGAATGTAGCTTAATAAATATTATTTTTTCATATTTTTCCTATGTATAGTTGTCAACTTATTCAAAGTTAAAGTCATCTCAAACGTTTGGGGCTCATCGGTTTCCTAGTACCGCCAATACAGCGTATAGTCAACACGCACGCTAACTGCATGAAAAGACCCCACTAATATACCCTTCACAGAACCCGTCCCCAAAGTATTTAAACCCCGGTAGAATTTCTTCAAAGTTTTAGAATCTATTAATGAAGAATGTAGCTTAATAAATATTATTTTTTCATATTTTTCCTATGTATAGTTGTCAACTTATTCAAAGTTAAAGTCATCTCAAACGTTTGGGGCTCATCGATTTCAAAGTACCGCCAATACAGCGTATAGTCAACACGCACGCTGACTGCATGAAAAGACCCCACTAATATACCCTTCACAGAACCCGTCCCCAAAGTATTTAAACCCCGGTAGAATTTCTTCAAAGTTTTAGAATCTATTAATGAAGAATGTAGCTTAATAAATATTATTTTTTCATATTTTTCCTATGTATAGTTGTCAACTTATTCAAAGTTAAAGTCATCTCAAACGTTTGGGGCTCATCGGTTTCCTAGTACCGCCAATACAGCGTATAGTCAACACGCACGCTAACTGCATGAAAAGACCCCACTAATATACCCTTCACAGAACCCGTCCCCAAAGTATTTAAACCCCGGTAGAATTTCTTCAAAGTTTTAGAATCTATTAATGAAGAATGTTGCTTAATAAATATTATTTTTTCATATTTTTCCTATGTATAGTTGTCAACTTATTCAAAGTTAAAGTCATCTCAAACGTTTGGGGCTCATCGATTTCAAAGTACCGCCAATACAGCGTATAGTCAACACGCACGCTGACTGCATGAAAAGACCCCACTAATATACCCTTCACAGAACCCGTCCCCAAAGTATTTAAACCCCGGTAGAATTTCTTCAAAGTTTTAGAATCTATTAATGAAGAATGTAGCTTAATAAATATTATTTTTTCATATTTTTCCTATGTATAGTTGTCAACTTATTCAAAGTTAAAGTCATCTCAAACGTTTGGGGCTCATCGGTTTCCTAGTACCGCCAATACAGCGTATATAGTCAACACGCACGCTAACTGCATGAAAAGACCCCACTAATATACCCTTCACAGAACCCGTCCCCAAAGTATTTAAACCCCGGTAGAATTTCTTCAAAGTTTTAGAATCTATTAATGAAGAATGTAGCTTAATAAATAATATTTTTTCATATTTTTCCTATGTATAGTTGTCAACTTATTCAAAGTTAAAGTCATCTCAAACGTTTGGGGCTCATCGATTTCAAAGTACCGCCAATACAGCGTATAGTCAACACGCACGCTGACTGCATGAAAAGACCCCACTAATATACCCTTCACAGAACCCGTCCCCAAAGTATTTAAACCCCGGTAGAATTTCTTCAAAGTTTTAGAATCTATTAATGAAGAATGTAGCTTAATAAATATTATTTTTTCATATTTTTCCTATGTATAGTTGTCAACTTATTCAAAGTTAAAGTCATCTCAAACGTTTGGGGCTCATCGGTTTCCTAGTACCGCCAATACAGCGTATAGTCAACACGCACGCTAACTGCATGAAAAGACCCCACTAATATACCCTTCACAGAACCCGTCCCCAAAGTATTTAAACCCCGGTAGAATTTCTTCAAAGTTTTAGAATCTATTAATGAAGAATGTAGCTTAATAAATATTATTTTTTCATATTTTTCCTATGTATAGTTGTCAACTTATTCAAAGTTAAAGTCATCTCAAACGTTTGGGGCTCATCGGTTTCCTAGTACCGCCAATACAGCGTATAGTCAACACGCACGCTAACTGCATGAAAAGACCCCACTAATATACCCTTCACAGAACCCGTCCCCAAAGTATTTAAACCCCGGTAGAATTTCTTCAAAGTTTTAGAATCTATTAATGAAGAATGTTGCTTAATAAATATTATTTTTTCATATTTTTCCTATGTATAGTTGTCAACTTATT
Source organism: Asterias amurensis (assembly GCF_032118995.1). Lineage (NCBI taxonomy): Eukaryota > Metazoa > Echinodermata > Asteroidea > Forcipulatida > Asteriidae > Asterias > Asterias amurensis. The sequence continues at coordinate 9,327,134 of NC_092669.1, read as the reverse complement.
CAAAGTTAAAGTCATCTCAAACGTTTGGGGCTCATCGATTTCAAAGTACCGCCAATACAGCGTATAGTCAACACGCACGCTGACTGCATGAAAAGACCCCACTAATATACCCTTCACAGAACCCGTCCCCAAAGTATTTAAACCCCGGTAGAATTTCTTCAAAGTTTTAGAATCTATTAATGAAGAATGTAGCTTAATAAATATTATTTTTTCATATTTTTCCTATGTATAGTTGTCAACTTATTCAAAGTTAAAGTCATCTCAAACGTTTGGGGCTCATCGGTTTCCTAGTACCGCCAATACAGCGTATAGTCAACACGCACGCTAACTGCATGAAAAGACCCCACTAATATACCCTTCACAGAACCCGTCCCCAAAGTATTTAAACCCCGGTAGAATTTCTTCAAAGTTTTAGAATCTATTAATGAAGAATGTAGCTTAATAAATATTATTTTTTCATATTTTTCCTATGTATAGTTGTCAACTTATTCAAAGTTAAAGTCATCTCAAACGTTTGGGGCTCATCGGTTTCCTAGTACCGCCAATACAGCGTATAGTCAACACGCACGCTAACTGCATGAAAAGACCCCACTAATATACCCTTCACAGAACCCGTCCCCAAAGTATTTAAACCCCGGTAGAATTTCTTCAAAGTTTTAGAATCTATTAATGAAGAATGTTGCTTAATAAATATTATTTTTTCATATTTTTCCTATGTATAGTTGTCAACTTATTCAAAGTTAAAGTCATCTCAAACGTTTGGGGCTCATCGATTTCAAAGTACCGCCAATACAGCGTATAGTCAACACGCACGCTGACTGCATGAAAAGACCCCACTAATATACCCTTCACAGAACCCGTCCCCAAAGTATTTAAACCCCGGTAGAATTTCTTCAAAGTTTTAGAATCTATTAATGAAGAATGTAGCTTAATAAATATTATTTTTTCATATTTTTCCTATGTATAGTTGTCAACTTATTCAAAGTTAAAGTCATCTCAAACGTTTGGGGCTCATCGGTTTCCTAGTACCGCCAATACAGCGTATAGTCAACACGCACGCTAACTGCATGAAAAGACCCCACTAATATACCCTTCACAGAACCCGTCCCCAAAGTATTTAAACCCCGGTAGAATTTCTTCAAAGTTTTAGAATCTATTAATGAAGAATGTAGCTTAATAAATATTATTTTTTCATATTTTTCCTATGTATAGTTGTCAACTTATTCAAAGTTAAAGTCATCTCAAACGTTTGGGGCTCATCGGTTTCCTAGTACCGCCAATACAGCGTATAGTCAACACGCACGCTAACTGCATGAAAAGACCCCACTAATATACCCTTCACAGAACCCGTCCCCAAAGTATTTAAACCCCGGTAGAATTTCTTCAAAGTTTTAGAATCTATTAATGAAGAATGTTGCTTAATAAATATTATTTTTTCATATTTTTCCTATGTATAGTTGTCAACTTATTCAAAGTTAAAGTCATCTCAAACGTTTGGGGCTCATCGATTTCAAAGTACCGCCAATACAGCGTATAGTCAACACGCACGCTGACTGCATGAAAAGACCCCACTAATATACCCTTCACAGAACCCGTCCCCAAAGTATTTAAACCCCGGTAGAATTTCTTCAAAGTTTTAGAATCTATTAATGAAGAATGTAGCTTAATAAATATTATTTTTTCATATTTTTCCTATGTATAGTTGTCAACTTATTCAAAGTTAAAGTCATCTCAAACGTTTGGGGCTCATCGGTTTCCTAGTACCGCCAATACAGCGTATAGTCAACACGCACGCTAACTGCATGAAAAGACCCCACTAATATACCCTTCACAGAACCCGTCCCCAAAGTATTTAAACCCCGGTAGAATTTCTTCAAAGTTTTAGAATCTATTAATGAAGAATGTAGCTTAATAAATATTATTTTTTCATATTTTTCCTATGTATAGTTGTCAACTTATTCAAAGTTAAAGTCATCTCAAACGTTTGGGGCTCATCGGTTTCCTAGTACCGCCAATACAGCGTATAGTCAACACGCACGCTAACTGCATGAAAAGACCCCACTAATATACCCTTCACAGAACCCGTCCCCAAAGTATTTAAACCCCGGTAGAATTTCTTCAAAGTTTTAGAATCTATTAATGAAGAATGTTGCTTAATAAATATTATTTTTTCATATTTTTCCTATGTATAGTTGTCAACTTATTCAAAGTTAAAGTCATCTCAAACGTTTGGGGCTCATCGATTTCAAAGTACCGCCAATACAGCGTATAGTCAACACGCACGCTGACTGCATGAAAAGACCCCACTAATATACCCTTCACAGAACCCGTCCCCAAAGTATTTAAACCCCGGTAGAATTTCTTCAAAGTTTTAGAATCTATTAATGAAGAATGTAGCTTAATAAATATTATTTTTTCATATTTTTCCTATGTATAGTTGTCAACTTATTCAAAGTTAAAGTCATCTCAAACGTTTGGGGCTCATCGGTTTCCTAGTACCGCCAATACAGCGTATAGTCAACACGCACGCTAACTGCATGAAAAGACCCCACTAATATACCCTTCACAGAACCCGTCCCCAAAGTATTTAAACCCCGGTAGAATTTCTTCAAAGTTTTAGAATCTATTAATGAAGAATGTAGCTTAATAAATATTATTTTTTCATATTTTTCCTATGTATAGTTGTCAACTTATTCAAAGTTAAAGTCATCTCAAACGTTTGGGGCTCATCGGTTTCCTAGTACCGCCAATACAGCGTATAGTCAACACGCACGCTAACTGCATGAAAAGACCCCACTAATATACCCTTCACAGAACCCGTCCCCAAAGTATTTAAACCCCGGTAGAATTTCTTCAAAGTTTTAGAATCTATTAATGAAGAATGTTGCTTAATAAATATTATTTTTTCATATTTTTCCTATGTATAGTTGTCAACTTATTCAAAGTTAAAGTCATCTCAAACGTTTGGGGCTCATCGATTTCAAAGTACCGCCAATACAGCGTATAGTCAACACGCACGCTGACTGCATGAAAAGACCCCACTAATATACCCTTCACAGAACCCGTCCCCAAAGTATTTAAACCCCGGTAGAATTTCTTCAAAGTTTTAGAATCTATTAATGAAGAATGTAGCTTAATAAATATTATTTTTTCATATTTTTCCTATGTATAGTTGTCAACTTATTCAAAGTTAAAGTCATCTCAAACGTTTGGGGCTCATCGGTTTCCTAGTACCGCCAATACAGCGTATAGTCAACACGCACGCTAACTGCATGAAAAGACCCCACTAATATACCCTTCACAGAACCCGTCCCCAAAGTATTTAAACCCCGGTAGAATTTCTTCAAAGTTTTAGAATCTATTAATGAAGAATGTAGCTTAATAAATATTATTTTTTCATATTTTTCCTATGTATAGTTGTCAACTTATTCAAAGTTAAAGTCATCTCAAACGTTTGGGGCTCATCGATTTTCCTAAAGAACCCATTGTACTGTCAATTACACATACTTACTGCAAGAATAAAACACTCCCATAATTCGTCTTTAAAGTGTCTGAACATCAACGGAAATTTTGTTAACGCTCTTGGCTTATCGGTTTATTGTTACACACTACATCGTGCAGTCAATACACACACTGACTGCAAGAATAAAACACTCCCCTATTTAAAACTCCCCTCACTTAACCTGCTTTAAAGAGTCTAAACATCAACTGAAATTATTAAAACCCTTAAAGTCTATTTTCGAAGAGTTTAGCTTGATGAAAATATATTCGTTAAAATTTTTTCATAGTTGTGAATACGCACTTCTTTAAATGTTCTGTTATGGGCTCATTGGTTTATTGTAAGACACAGGATTGGCCAATGAACAATCTCCTTTTGACCTCTAGGTGAGGGCGCCCTACTGAAAACTGAAATTACGTCATAGACCTTATCGCAAATACCAATGCGCAAGCGCAGACTGTTGAATGAGGTGCATTGTGGGATAGATGTGGATCAAATTTGGATACCAGCTAGACCACAATGCACCTACTTTCAAGCTTTACGCGCGCGCCCCAGTATTTGCGAAAAGGTCTTCTATGATGTGCATAACGTCTCTTAATGTTTATGCATGAGATTCGTCATGATACTAGCCCAAAACGAGGCGATGGGCGCAGCCACTGCAAGTGATGGGGGACTTGCGCCCATAGCCTCATTTTTGGTAAGAATTATGACGTCATGCATAAATATTAAGAGAGGCGTATAGAGCACAGATATAGAATTAAACAACTACATCGGCCGCGCGTGCATGCGCGGGTTCTGGCATGGGGCAGCCATTAGCCTATCTCCAATGTGTATCATCACCAGCACGTGACTTTTAGCGCGTCCATTGTTCATTTTCTGCGCGTTGCCACCAGCACGTGACTTTTTAGCGCGTCCATGAAAAAATTGAAATGTTTTTGAACGGCTTATGGCGCGTATGTACGCACGGCCGATATAGGTATAGAGTTAGGCCGTGTCCGAATTGGCGACTTCGGCTACAGCTACGGCTAGGGCGCGCGCGTCTGCTTTTCTTCAACACTGACAGACGCGCTGATCTAGCCGTAGCTGTAGCCAAAGTCGCCAATTCGGACACGGCCTTATATAGACCTTTCTTTTGTTGATAAACAAACCGCCTTGGTTGGCATGGTCGGCCGAATGTTAGTAAATCATTAAATCGTAAAAACAGATGTTTTAACAAAATTCAACATTTTCTTCAAACTTTCAATTAAATAAAATACCTCTCATAATTAGTTGTTTTGTTTTCAACAAAATGAACAAATTTGGTTCATTGTTACAAAAATATATCGATCTTTTCTTGATTTGCACATATGGCTTTCCACTAAACCACTCTGGGTTTTCGGCGATACCTTTAACATGCTACCACCTTTTAAATTGAAATGTTCACAGGCTAGTTATACTGTATATATCTACATTTAAGATGAATTAAAACAATCAAAAGGAAAAACCCTAGTTAGACGGTCCCGTTAAGGCATTCCAATGCATCGAGTTTGTTTTTTAAAGAACTGCTCGTTTACTTTTATAAGAGTTGTTATGTTTGAAACGAAAAAAAAAAAAGAAAAAAAAGTGAATTTTCTTTTGCAAAATTATTACTTGGATTAAACAACACAGAACACACTTTGAGGATACTCAAACTCTCACAACTGATCTTCTTCGCATTTCTCGTCAGCGACCTCAAGACTGCAACCGTCGGTCTTGTGAAAAAGATGCTTTACGGCTTCCAAAACCAAGACGTCTGTCAAGTACTGTAATCTGTAAGGAAAATGTAGAATCCTGTAATGTTGCATTGTTGTAAGCTTGCATTTTTAAATTATAAGTATTTGACGGTCCACACGGCCTTCGTGGAGGACGTATGACTAGCGGACACTATAGCTATTTTAACGAAATGTTTTAGCATCATATGAAACAAATCTTGAAAGGATCCCATTAATGTGTGTTTACCTGTAGACATTAGGTTAAAATTAATATATGATTCGTATTAATTTAAAAACCTTATAATATTGTATTATTCTTAAGCTTAATCTTTTGAGAAGTTCATTCCAATACAAGTCCCTCAAAGAAATAGTTGTTTCAAAAAATGTTGTGAAAGTCTGGAAATTTTTAATGAAATATAATAGGTACAAAATTAAAAACAATAACAATGTGAACGCGTTTTAAATATTTTTTAATATTTTGTGTATGTATACATTGAATCATACAAAGTAACAACGCTGCATTATTAGCTTACTACTCCTCCCCTCTTTTTAATATTTTTGGCCCACAAAAGACTGTTCAAGCGTTGACACTGAGTTTGCTTTGTTTTCATCCATCAGAATAATGATGTAGTGCTTTTAAGATATCGAATCGACTGTATAAGTTGTATGCTTGTACTTACTGCGGCTGACGATAATCCGACTTTTGAAGACGACGGGCCAAAGTTTTCGGAAACTTGAAGTTCCTTGGTGCCATGAGTGAAAATAGCCCCCTGTGGAGAAAAGAAGGATGTCCTTTAAAATACACTTTGAACTGGTGTTTATCTATCGACAGTGGCCCTTTAGACATAGGTACTGACTCCGCCGTAACACAGCTGCTTTTCTTATTCTTGCACGGCTAATACTGCCCATATTTTAAGTTAAATTTATTGAACCTCATTTCTAACTGAACAATCCACTTCGGATGACCTGGCCCTGCTGGGGTCTCCCCTATAGATCATACAACTCCTGTCTTCCACTGCGTCATCTTGTTCATGAAACTGAGGTGATCATGATCCTGCTTACAGTTAGAATAAGAAGCCTTTATTTAAGTTACATTTGATATCAGCCGACGAGCTATAATAATACGAAATAAGACAATGACTTTAATGGTAAAGACATAATTAACAAATTATCTCGGAACACTTTAAAATAAAGAAGTGATTTTTAATTGACATGTCTAATGTACAGGTTCCAATTTAATTTTGAGTAATTTCCAATAGTGCCCACTGCCTTTAATACATAGAAATAGAGATAAACAATGTTTACATAAGCCGGTATATACCTTGTGATCTTTTGATCCTTTAATTCGACTTGATAATGGTCCTGAAGACGTTCATCAAGACCATCCTTGACCTTGTATAAAGAACATACCACAGTAATTAATTTTCATTAACGATGTTTTCTGGGACAATGAGTACAATTTTTGGTTACGTTAAACCTACACTGCAAATCTCGTTGGTCAAAATTTGCCCAACTTTTGTGCCCAACGTTGGTTCAAATATCAACTGACTACATTATTGGGCATATCTTAACCAATAGTGGTTTGGCAAAAACTTATATCCAATAGTTGGGTAGACAGTTTAACGAAACAAGTTGGTCAAATCAGTTTAACCAACAGTTTGGTCAATACACCGTATCCAATAGTTGGGTAAACAGTTTGACACAACAAGTTGGTAAAATCCGTTGAACCAACAGTTTGGGCAATAAACTGTACCCTATAGTTGGGTAAACAGTTTTACACAACAAGTTGGTAAAATCAGTTTAACCAACAGTTTGGTCAACTCTGCCCAAGCATGTTGGGCAACGATTTTGTTTAATCAACTTCCATTTATTTGTAACAAACTAATTAGTAATGCAATTACCCAACACATTTTGTGACCAACAAATTTGCAGTGTATGTGTGATAATGGTTGTTGGGCCAAAGAGGAACAACATGTGTGGCACTCACATCTGAACGTTTTATTTACTGGTAGCCTGTGGACTACATGTTCGCAACATTCCAGAACGAGAAGTAGTAGCCTATAATATTATGATTTTAAACAACCGTCACAGTCACTTAAAAAGAACAAATTAGTTATACCTCTGCTGAAATCACGGTCATGCCGTACCCGGCTATCTTTGCATTTCTTTCCTTGATCCCCTTCATGAAGGTGGTGTGCCTCTTAGAACTATAATTATAATTGATAAAAGTGAAATGACAATTGATACAGTCGCTTACACTGTTTGAAAAGGATGATCTATCTTGCAAAATGGTTACATAGACAACTTATATCTCACGTTTTACATGATTATATCGACCAACTTTTCACCATTATAGAATACGCTAGTGCTGTCTTGAAAGTGATTATAACGAATTATTTGTATCTGGAAGAACAAAATAAAGAAGCATTATGCAAGCGTTACAGCTATGTGAATTGTAAGAGACATTTACAGTATAGTGAATTTTTCAAATAATGTATCGGTATCATACCTTACTCGTTCTTGCATGATGTCGTCCAAGTATGAGACTGTGGTATGAAACTTAAATCAAAAACATGTTTATGTCAATGAGGTTACAAACGTTATTCTGAGGCAAAATTTACCATAAAACAATCAAATAAATATTAATAACAGGACTTATTAAATGAAGCTCACTACCCATAAGGATAAACATTTAAAGTTTGCTGTCCGGGAAATATATTGTACATACATTAGAAAGTTACACTTACGTGCTCATTAATGGTTGCTTCGCCAACTGGAAAATCGAAATCAGAGTCAGAGGTATTTTCTTGCGTTAGTGACTGAAAAACAAAATTCAAATATTACATATCACGTAATTTGACAATGGACGAGTAAGTGACTTAACGTGCTAGCTCACCAATGCCTTATCGGGTACCTCAAATAATTGCGATAAAACAACCATATATTCGAAAAAGAGTATCTCATAAACTTCACGTTAAAAAACAGGTACCTGATTGACTTCTTCATTGCTCACGTTCGATGTCCCACTTGTCTTGTCATCTTGTGAGTCCGTCTGATGAAATGAAATATATCCAATGATGGGCCTATTTAATATATGTCATTATAATACTAATGAAATATTGAATTAAGTCGGCCTTCGATCAATAAAAAAGATATATATATATTGTACATACATTAGAAAGTTACACTTACGTGCTTATTAATGGTTGCTTCGCCAACTGGAAAATCGAAAACAGAGTCAGAGGTAGTTTCTTGCGTTAGTGACTGAAAAACAAAATTGAAATATTACCTATCACGTAATTTGACAATGGACAAGTAAGTGACTTAACGTGCTAGCTCACCAATGCCTTATCGGGTACCTCAAATAATTGCGATAAAACAACCATATATTCGAAAAAGAGTATCTCAATTAACTTCAAGTTAAAAAACAGGTACCTGATTGACTTCTTCATTGCTCACGTTCGATGTCCCACTTGTCTTGTCATCTTGTGAGTCCGTCTGATGAAATGAAATATATCCAATGATGGGCCTATTTAATATATGTCATTATAATAATAATGAAATATTGAATTAAGTTGGCCTTCGATCAATCAAAAAAAATATATATAAATAAATTGATCATACACAATTAAGCAAGCATCCCCAAAATATCAGCCGTTGCAACTGTTGTTGTAAATCACATATATTTTAAAGGCATATTGAAATGTTGATAAGAATGTGAACATCAATAACATTTAAGGCATTGCACGGTGGGTGTGTAGATTTTGTTCTTTAAAAACTTTCTTGCTATGAATACTACCGCAGAGTAGAACTTCTGAATTTGGGAGACTACCAAGTTTTGAAAAGAAGTCTACCAGTTCTTAACTAATGTGAACGTCATAATTAAAAAGGTGTTTTACTCAAGTTGTTATTCTTGAAAAATTTGAACCTTAAAAGAACTACTTATTTTTTTTTTTTTTTTTTGCTTTTGTTATGTTATAATATTATTGTCTGTTTTCGTCAATGACGTTGCTATTAATTGTCTGTTTTCGTCAATGACGTTGCTATTAAAAAACTAAAAAACAAACACCCCTCGTTAATAAGAGCAATTTCAGACCTAAGAAACAAAACGGTCACGAAGTACAACGTTACCCTCAATGATTGGTGTTCGTCGCCCTCTGTGGTAGATAAGCCTATTCGTCGTAGTGCTATTATATAACACTGGGCAGCCTGCACTTCACGGAAAGATACGCGAGTCACCTAAATAAAATGTACAGAACAGAAAACTAAATATATGTTTGACAAATGAAGTATATTAATTTTGGTTATTAACATCTATTAAATGAAGTATAATCAATCTTTTTTTGTCCTTCTAATTTTGTATTCACAGAGATGCCAAGTCAAGAGGCCAGCTATGCGTGAGATTTGTCAAAGCTCACAACCACCCCCCCACCCAAAAAAAAAAAAAATCCAGAAGTCCTTTGGAAATTGCTGTCCAGCTTTTTTAAATTAATAAAAAAAATTGCAGAAATTAATTGTGGACCAAAAAAGTGTTCAAAAATGCATCAAAAACCTCTTCAGAATAATTGAAACTCACACGAGGTACACAGGAGACGGTGATAGTTAATGTGGAGGTACGATTGTATCAGATTATTTCCTTCAAAAATAAAAATACAATCGACTCAAAATTATGTCCACGCTCGTGGAGCGCATATAACGAATGTGTTAAACGAATCGGGGAAAACTTGTGCGCAATAAGCGTTTTTCGCTCTGCCAAATTTTAGCTGAACCTGCTGGGAGAGCAAAAGCGTGCGCAATCTGCAAATTTGCGCTTATGCCTGTTTATACGGCAGCTCAGTTTGGTGATTCTGAAGAACTGCGTGCAATCTAAAGATTGTGCAAACATTGTAGATTGCGTTTTTTGTACACACGAGCGCGATTTGGCAATGCATTGTCGTTAATTTTTTATTTTTTTCCCGGTCTGGCCCCAATGTGTGAGAAAGAAAATGGTTGCTGTGCGTGTGAGCGTGAGACAGAGCCCAAATGCTGGAGTCTCACGCCTAATGTGTGAGACTTGCATAATACTTACCCTTGCGTCATCAAATTTGCGCCATTGGTTGTCTCGCCCTTTTTGATATGTCAAGTAATGGCCTCCCTGGAGACTACGTCCAATATGCTCGATGAGAGCATACATCTCATATGCGGCATGTCCTTGCCTTTGCTATTAAACAAATCATGTGATAATTTTAATATGACGGACGTCTCAGTGAAATGACAGTCAAACTTAAAATATTGTCATATGCAAAATATATTAACTTACAGGTGATGATGAGTATTGCGCCAGTTGAATGCTTTCTTCGAGCTTGATGTGTCGGTTGCACTTTCTTAAACCAACAAATCTATTATCAATAATAAAAAATAGTAAAACGTAAACAATATTAGAGAGGTGTCAAATATAGGCTCCCAACAAGCCAACGTTAATCAATAAAACTAACAAACCAGCTAATCTGTGTATGGTACATACACATAACGACACAGTTAAAACCAGTTTTGTTCTACTATACCTAGCTATGTGAAGCAGCATAACTTTGGGAAACGAGTGTATGCCGACACCTCTAATTGCCATTGATTCTGTACCGCAACTGTTAAGAAAAAAAAATCCAAATAAGTGTTTAAGATATTTACAATACAGACATTATCATAGGTTTTCCCGGCCAATTTAAGCCAAAAAATCATTCAATTCCATTAAATTGCATTCAAATTAACGGATTTTCCCCTAATCCTCTCACAACAGGGTTTCTTTTCAGCTCTTAATGCATTCAATTTCGTTTTCATGCACACATATGGCATTTTATCGTTCAAATTCGCTTCAGTCATTCTATTTCATTTATAGGTATTCAAGACTGCACTTTGACCATTCTTAAGTTGAACTTCTACAGCATATTTCCAGTTGATGCATTCAAATTAAGACCCACCGAATCAAACATGATTGTGCTTTCATTTGGTTTTTTTTCTTAATTGAAAAAATTGTTCCCCTTGCTTTGTCACCCTTAAAGTTAAAGCCTATATCCAATAACTTTGAAATGAGAACTAAACCTTTTGCTTTAGCCTTGAGATTTTTTTGCACTGGTATTCATGTTGTTGTCTTAGTTATTACATGTCCGGAACATGTCCAATAAGATGTTAAAACAAGCTTTGTAAGGAAACAAAAACCTCAAAATTAAAAAGGGTCGTTATAAAATTAAAAAAAAAAATTATCTCAATGTTGTCTTGCTCTGTACCGACCACGGGCAGCCTTTTTTCATTCAAAACCGTTGGGCTTAAAAGTCAGTGTATAAAAAAAAAAAAAACCTAAAAGTATCTGCCTGTATTTGTATTGGCAGCAACAAATGAGTATGAGCACATAACATAGAATATGAATTTGAATGCAAACATTTGGAAAATGTTTGCCCATTAATGAAATTGAATGGCTGACCAGCTCTTGCTGATGGCTTTAACGAAATTGAATGAGTCTTGCGGCCTGATGAAATTGAATGATTTAATTTGACCAGTGAATGGTGAACTGTTGAAATTGAAAAACTCTTTTTGAATCTTGAATGCTGATTCAAAGTGCATTCATTTTCAATATAGGTTTTCTCGGTCAAATTCGGCAACTTAGGAGTCAATTTTATTTTCATGCGTTCGATTTAAAGCTACTTTGCCTCTCCAGTTGTTACTGCGTTTCAAATTAAGAATTCGGTCATTCAATTTAGTTTTCAGTCAAGTCAAATTCCTTTAGCACTCTGCTCAATTTAGCGTATCAACATTCTTTTTCGTGTCACACACCTCAAGAAGCGTCTGCGAATTTGAATGCTGCTTTGATGAATTTCTAAATTGAATGATTATTTTTTTAAATCGAATGACGCAACATTACATTTGACTAATCATAAACCAAATCAAATGACCCTTTTCAGTAGCATTCGATTTCGAGCTTAATAGATTAGCTTGATGGTTAAATTGGCTGCTCATTTTCAGAAATTCACCGAGGCAACATAGTGTAATTATTTTTTTTATTTTTTGTTATTTTATTTTTATTCTTTACAACTTTTTCAAATTATTTTTTTTGGGGGGAACATGGCCTTTTTTTCATTTGTTAGATTGTTAAAACAATTTTAAAAATGTTTCATGTAACATTTTTGAATTAAGGTTAATACAACTGTAGTATTCATTAAACGGAGAACATACCTACTGCATGCATAAGCAGAATCGTCCTCCATTACTTCCGGATGAAAGTGTTTGTCTACCAAACCAACTAAAGTATCTGTAAGTCCCTGTATAAACCATAACGACATATAATGTTCATACAAATATCTGAATAAATTTAGATAAAAGAAGAATGAAATAAATTAGTAGAAAATGCTTTAAAACAGTGCTTTCGTGGTAAAACATCTAGAACTTGGTTTCAAATTATTTAATAAAAAACAAAAAATAAAGCATTATTTTAAATCATTTACCATGTACAGAGTCATGAACATGAATTCTTGAAACGTTGTTGACCTATCATCACACTTGTTGCACACAACTGCAAGAAAGATTTTGATTTTGTTTTAATAATAATAGTTAACACAAAGAACAACCGTCCGTTATGAAGGTTGGCGTAATATATTAATGCGCTCTGAAACATCGTTAGGTGTTTACTTCACTATGTCCAATCAACACGGCCATTAATAGTGACTCTACACATTTGTTATCAAACTTCTAATTACGTAATTACGCAAGTTTACCGTCCTGCTGGTATTGACCCCCGTAGACTAGCTGGGGTACGTTGTCGAGATGTTGAAAGAATACTTGACAAAGAAGCTCATGTGGGTCTTTTTGTTGGCCTCTCTTGTACGGTTCAATCCCACCAGACCATAGATCTAGATGGAATAATTTTTAATAAATAGATGAGTTTCAGGTGCATGTCATAGTACACTTTAAAAAATCGGGTATATAATTATTGACACCTCTTGTTTTGTTCAGGGTTTTTATTCTTCTTTATCTTGTTCTTCTATATGGAACTCTTCTCTACAACAAAACTAAAGATTTAAACCGAATTGAACCTTGAAGTTCATTAAACAATTGAGCCTAAATATGAAGACAGCACAACAATCATGTCGTCATGATGACGTTATCCGGTATTGAAGTACAAGGTTTTTAAGGGGTTGAAATTACCATTTAGTACGCGCGCACTGTATCATATTTACTTTGAAAGCTATGATGTTCATATTATAGGCATCGAATACATCAAGACTTAGGCAACATTCAAAAAGTTAATACCACTTGAATGTCAACATTTGCGTTTGTTAACATTAACAAAAAACAATTTCTATATATAACTCAAGAATAAAATTGAGTTGAGCATTGGAACTCATCATAATTGCATTACAATTGAAACTTACTATCAAGACGGCCGGCAAAAAGTAGATGATGTCATAATGACGTTATAAGGTATTGAATTACAATAAATCAAAGTTTAACATCAGTAAAAAAATCATAGCCCTGAAGCACACACACCAATTCATTAAATCCCTCAGCACGAACACCCTCTTTTTTGCAATTAACACAAAATGAATCCCTATAGTGTTTACCTTCCAATAGGTCCACAAGATCCCAAGGACTGACGACGCCAGACATTGAATTCAGTTTCAGGATGATGCATGCCAGACACAGTTCTGTTGTAATGAATTGGATAAAATAAAAATTATCATAAAAAAAATCAATAAAAAAAAATCAAACAAACAATTAACTAAAACAAATGGGGGTGGTGTATATCACAAAATAAATACTAAATATGCCCTCATTAACTTACCGGTAGGTTTGTTTACAGAAACACCCTTGTGCCTATGTCTCTTGAGTGTGTCCATGAATGTGTCCGTCTTCAAAATGAGTTGTGCAGCCGAGTTTAGGAAACATGTGTTGTTCAGATTTCTGAAAGATAACGGCAGGTCTTCTGAAACATCATCATTTCTGGGTTGAGTTCTCTCACGCACTTTCGAAGAATCACCTAGGGATTAGGAATATTATGTTCAGACTATTTTATTAGTATTCCAATAATTTTTAATGCTATCTAGTCCGCAGCAACATTAAATACAAATAACAGTTTGAACAATGACATTCAAATATGTTTCGAATTTCTTTTTATTTAGGCATAAACATGAACAGACTACGGCTTAAAAGTTTTAACTTATAGCAGTTCTTTTATCAATATTGACGCATTATAACAAAGTACACGGTCGGTTTATATTATACATGAAACTCACCTGTGCAACGTGGACATGTCCAAACCCTTTTCTTGTATTTGCTTGCGTCTCTGTAGTCTATGTTCATACATTTTCCATGGTACCATATGGTACATGAAGAGCATTGAATCATGAACCTTAAAAATCGGGGGGAAAAAGAGAGTGTTAATATCACATTGTCGTGCCTATATGCCATTTCGCGTCACAAACTATAAGAACACCTTATTTTCGTGACTGTTTTCTGAAGACTTGTTAATTTTTATCTTACCCACTCGTGTGTTTTCGCTTGCAAAGGCAGGACTGCTGTCGCTCTCGCAAATTACGTGATAAAGGACCCTTGCTCTCGTTCCTTGTCGTCTATGGGAGAACACATTTGTTTTCGAGAAATAAGATTAAAAACGACACAAATGTCTTTACACTTTTCTAACTATAATTAATAATGATTAAGTACAGCCTAAAATAGATGGGTTCGACGTTTCATTTTTCTGTTGTAGAACAATACATTGTTCAACAAAGATACATTGTTCAACAATGTGATGATTTTTGTTTGTACTTTTCAAAATTACAACCGCTCACCCTTTTTGCAGCTTTTCTAGACTTTGTCTTCTTTGGATCTGAAAAAAAAACGAATGTCATCACAAAAGTTAAGTTAAACATTATACTTTGTTGAGCAGACATGAATAAATACCTGGAAACAATAAAGTTTGTTATTTTCAACAAAATATATATGCATCGGCTCGACTCGTATCGCCAAAACGGCAGGGTGATTGACATCGACTAAGTACATTGTTTAAAGCGAAATTATATTGTAACAGCAACATTACCGGCTGACGGTTTGGTCAAGGGAACTCCGTGGCTGAAATCTCCCTTTTTAATTGTGTATTTCCGTTTACCAACGCGCCTTCCTTTTCGCTTAGTCGGCAAACTCCTCGTTGACTCCCTGTACAGGCCGTCAGTCTGAGGGACGAACGGTCGTATCGCAGTGAGGGCATCTGTGAGGGTTGTGGTGAGGGAGTCAATAACAGAACCGCTGTCTATTAGGAAGGTCATCCTTGTAATCTCCTTCAATAAGTCTCGGCACTGAACAACATATTGAGCTTTTGGTCTGCTGTCTGTGGAGTGGTAGTTGGCATCAACATCTGATGGCATGGGTTCGTCGCTGTCGCACGCTGTTTCATCTGATGGTCGATTAACGGGTGCAGCCTCCTCAGAATCTGTTATAGGCTCATCTGCTGGTCGAATGACGGGTGCAGCCTCCTCAGCATCGGAAATAGGCTCATCTGATGGCCGATGGACGGGTGCAGGATAGTTCCCTTCTAAGCAATTCTTGTCAACAACAAACATTGGGTACTCTGTGAAGTCAGCTGGTAACTGATCCCAGCTGTATCCCTTGATGAGTCGTATTATGGCAAGGATATGCTTGCAGGGAAGGTGCTTGTACTTCTTCCAGTCCAAGCAAGTGCACGTTGGTAATGTGCCTACAAATGACACACTGTACTTGCTTCCAGAAACCTCGCTTTTCACCATGAACAAACGAGATGATTCCTCTTTAATGCTAGAGGTAGATAGCACTTTCTTGGGGGGCATCCTGTCCATGCAGTGCAAAACGAAACTCCTAGGTCTGTCATGCAAGAAAGCGGGCACATGTTTACTATATCGTCTGGAGTTGGAGAGATTTTTGACATTGTTGTCAACATATCTGTAATAAAAAAAAATAATAATAAAAAAAAAATCTGCAAATTAATAGTTAGAACGTACAGGCTCGTTTTTGAAAATCGATCAAAATAATACTTAAACACCCCCCCCCCCACAAAAAAAAAGGGCAAGAGGAAAAAATGGTCCCCAATATGCACACGCTAATGTTGTCGCTGTTCACCACTTACTTTTCCCGTTTGTTCGTAAACACCCCATTATGTAGATTTTGCGGGCTGAATTACAGATATATTAACAAAATAATATCACATATTACAAATAGACATTCAGTGTTTGTGAAAAAACGTGAAGCTGTTGTTTTGCTTGGATTATGTGATTTATTTCCCCAGAAATCTATTATTGATTTTTTTTTTTTTTTTTTTTAAAGTTGTGTAGCTCTTTATATAATGTAACACTTCCCGGTTGACCCAGAAATAGAGGTCAACATGGGGTCATAGTTTTCCAAAGTTAAGTTTTTTGCCTTAGAGTCTATAACTGAAGTATGAACATTGGGTTTGTACTTTTTGAGATATGAGCCCACTTCCGGTTGACTAATCTTGAATGCCAAAGGAGTAACAGTTTGAAAATCGGTTGTATAATTCTTGAGATATGGTCCCACTTCCAGTCGACCCAGAAGTAGGGGTCAACTTGAGGTCACGGTTTTTCAAAATTAATCTCCAGCCCCCAAAGAGTCTATAGCTATACAAACAGTCTTAAAATCGGTTGTGTACTTCTTGAGATACGGTGCTGCAAAGATTTTCTAATTTAATATGCAAATGAGGGTCATGTGGTTAATTGGTTACAAGTTAAAATTTTCCACAACCAAATAAAGATGTCAACTTTACTAGATCATCGTCTTAGACTCTCCCCAAGTAAGTCCTCAACCCATACAGGTCCACAGTGTATTGCAATAACCATATGGAAGACATTGCAATGAAAGTGACTGCAGCCAGTTTATGAAGTACTACGTTGTACCAATTACACCCAGATTTTAGATTATTAATTAATTAATTGACGTACATTGATTGTTTTTATGTACTGAAACAATTCTTATTAGAATCAGTATATTTTTCAACACATAATATGATATTTAAGAAACTAACAGATAAATCATTTTGAAGTTATTGTGTTTTTGACCAGTTCAACGTATAGATTTGAAGAGCCATTGTGTTTGTGCACAGACACAAAATGTGCATTACATGACGTCATGGTGACGTCGTCCGAAATGTTATGTCAGAAATCACCTTAACAGGACCCGAGTAGTAAATAGCTGTAAAAAAGGTTCAGGGTCGGCGGTCTACTTTTTGAGATATGGTGTTAACTAGGTTGGAATGTTTTATATCACTATTGCCAATAATTTACATTTTAAACATATATAGACAAAACATCATACTAACTTTCTCTGACATGATGGGACAAATACGGTCACTAGCGTCGTCACTAGGCCAGTCACTGTATTGTCTGAAGTTTTGTGTAAGAACGCGTTCTTGAAGGTCCCGTGCTGGCGTTCTAAACCGTTTGTTGTGTTCACAAAACCATTTTGGCGACTGGAACGGAAGAAACTGACCCATCTCTGAAAATAATTATAGAGGTAAGTGTTACACAAGTGCGTTATTTAGTGGCGTAACTAAGGGGTGGAGCATGTGCCCAACCCTCCCACCCCCAATTTTGTACATTTCGAGAGTTAAATGTGCCGCGGTTAATTCGATTTAAAAGGCAAAATCATTATATTTTAGAATAATGAATTAACAAAGTTTGGAACAAAAATGTAATAGGAGAAAAAGATAAGGGAGTTAGGAATAGATCGTTGGATGGAGCGTTTATATAGCTCCGAATAAATTTCGTCATCAGATACAAATCCATTGGCGTATTGTCGTCAACTTATGTGTGGTCACTCGTAAATAATAAAGCAACACAAAACGGAACTGAAGATCTGGAGCGTAAAATAAAAAGAAAAGTCCAAATCCCTATTCTTAAACAAAACACTTGAAACCAAATAGGCCTACCTTGTAATGGGGGAGCCATGTGCCTTCGATGTATTGCCGTAGCTTGACGTTGTTCTGCCAAACCAAACTCGATTTCAACTCACCAATTCTCTCTTGAAGATCGCTTGCTGACTCAGCATGTGCAATATTTCTAAGCCTAATGCAAAATGAAACAGAAGCATTAAAAATATTTAAACATAGTAACGCTTGCTTTATATAAGAAAATGCTGTGTAGTACAGAATCCACGGTTCACTTCATTCACAGACGTAATACCGCGATTGAATTTCTTATGAAAGTTAAAAGTAGTAAAAAGTAGCTTGCTCACATGTCTAATATCTCATCCTTAACTTCAAGAACACCATGTTTTTTCGCAGACAACCACCTCCCCCAGGCCTCTTCACGGTGAAAGGCACATAGTAGCACATCACATCCTGGGGGTAATAAATAGTAAACATCTTTTACTTTATGATTTTTTTCCGATGCATATGAAAAGCATGTGACATTTTCCTGAAGCACATAATGTCCATTCATTTCTATAATAAAAATAAAAGTTTTTTAATCTTAAAGGAAGGTTACAGAATTGTTAAGAAACAAAAGTCGTTAAAATAACCGATACATAAAACTTACACGTTCTTAATATTTTGGTCGGAAAATTCATATTTGATGAAAGATGAATAACCCAATTTTGCGTTTGAAGTTCATCTGTCTGTGAGCGTTAATCTTTTTTGCCTTGGCATTGATGCATTGCAAAATTTGTAATCGGTTTTTCACTATTCTCTCGTGACCAAGATGGCCGATCGATCTCAAACTTCTACAGGTTTGTCAGTTTATGTATATGGTGGATTACATAAACATGAGAGTGCTCACACTGCCAGCCAAGTTTTGTTAGCATAAAAAATTCTGTAATGTTCATTTAAATATTTCTTAAATTCAATTGCTTAATCAATTGCGGAAATCAAACCATACCACTACAAGCTAGTTGAATCAGTATGCTGTTGTTGACAAATTGGTTTGCTTCAGTGTGAAATTATACACTGTAAAAAAATTGGGTAAAAAAATGCCCAACCTTTTACCCAATTAAGGGCGAATAGTGAACTCCTCCAACTTTTGGGCAAAATATTACCCATCAAAGTTGGGCACTCTGATTGCCAAATAAATGGGTATATTTCCTCATCAATAGTTGGGTATATTTTGCTAACCAACAGTTGGGTAATATTTTGTTTACCCATTTTCTGGGTATTTAATACATTATCAATAACCCATTTATTGGGCGATGATTTAACCCTTTTCGGTGTTATCCAACAAATGGTGAATATATTTAACCCTTTGATTTACAGTTTCTCCTGTGATACGTCATACAACCAGGCATAGAAAATATCTTTTCCACGATGGCAAACGGTAGTGAGCTGTGACCTCGACATCTCTCTCAAAATCGAGAGGGTGCTCAGTGGTTTGTAGATGCTTTGGAAGGTTAGTTTTTAACTAAATACAGTTTGTTTCCTGTTCAGTTGTTGTACACAGTCGTGACAGTTGCAGCGCAAGCACACGCATACATGCCACAACCGGCATTGCACATAATGGCATGATGAAACTGAAACTAAAAACTGAAACTAATTCAACAGTAGTGTCGCTGTGTTGCTCGCTCTGCAACTGTCACGACTATGTACGACTGAATAGAAAACACAACTTCATATTTAGTTAAAAACTAACCTTCAAATTTGATCTATATCTACTGGATAACCCCGCTCGTCACAGCCACTCCTCCACTCGCCATGTTGGAAAATATCGCTATGTTTTTTATACCATACCCAACTTTTGGGCAACTCTTTGATCGTAGTGCGCATGATCGGATGATTTCGACCAACTAATGTGCATCATTTTAACCAACAATCAAAATTAATTAAAGTTACCCAAAAAGTTGCCCAATAAATAAGCAAAAGTGTAACCAACAGTTATGATAAATTCAGATTACGAATTATTTGCCCAACACTTGCCCAACTTTTGTTCCGCTTTTTAAACAAAAAATTGGCAAACAAAATGTTTGCCCAACAACACCGATTATTTGTTTTGTTGGGCAATTATCGACCAATAATTGTTGAAGTTACTTTACCCAACAAATAATTTGACCAACGTTTTTGCAGTGTACTTATTTTATTTAGGAGGAAGACAACGTTTAAGAATTACCTTCGAAAACTTCCTCAATCGCACAAATTTGTGACTCATTGAAATCCGACATAAAATATGCCGGTGTCCAGCCTGGGTTCCATTTCTGGAGGATTCGAAGAGCTTCGGTGATGCTGTTTCGTCGTTCATCCTCGATAACAAATGAAGCTACGACGACATAACCGACATTGGTGGCAACACAAACAAAAAATAGAGGCACAGCATGTTTAGAAGTGTTATACGTCGCATCCAGCAAACACAATTCCTGGCCGTACCTCATCAGCATCTCCCGTTGCCAGTCGCTTTGGTGGACAAACAGAAAGGTGTCAAGAGTTGGAATTTCTTTGAAACTCACTTGATGAGTTTCTTGGCCAAGTCTGTGTTCAGCAAGAAAGGAGAATTATTAAAAAGGTCCAATGGACGTTGTGATTGTTTTGTTGCTGACCTAATTAATCTTGCCATTAAACAACACAACTCGGAAATTACAGATGACGTAACTTGAATAAAACAATAATTAAGATGAAAGTGATCGTTTCTTTACTGAGGAATGATGCTAATTGAGAAAACATTTTTTTTCCGAGGTACACAGCTGGGCTTTCTTTAGTTTTAAATGATAATTGAATGTAAAAGCTGAGGTCCAATTTTGATATGCTTTTAAAAAGTAACGTACGTATCACATACATGGAGCAACACTGTAGTAGATAACCCCGTATAGTCTAGACCAGATTTAAAAAAAAAAATTCGAGCGACATTTTTGAGTAAAAGTTTGTAACATACCTGATTTAAATAATTTGGGGGTGCTGAATCCGAAAATGGTGGATATCAAGGCTAATTTTTAATCCTTGTCCCTGAAAAATCAAATTTTAAACAATAAACCAACCAACAACAGTTAGATTGGTTCGTAAACTGTGGAGAATACTTTTTTAAACGGGGGAGAATTGTAATCGAATAATTAGTTACTTTAAAATTTTAAAAATCTATTTTTTTTTGACTGACTGGTAAGATAATTTCAAGCATGAAGTATCATTGTTGAGTCTATACTACACTTGGTAGGCCTATACCTGGTTAAGTAGTGTCGGCCTACATTATTATATAAAATAATCAACGGATTGTGCTGTTAACAACAAAGAAATTATGTTCAAATAATAAATAACTCTTTATTAGAAAAAACAATAACTCAAACACTTTCAAAATGACATTGAAAGCACCTGTTGGTCCTCTGAATGTGCAAATTTGATTGCAGATCTATCCAGTACACTCAAAAGTTTGTTACGGATACCTGACCTGCACCCGGGTACCTGCCCTGTTTGGTATCCTGACAACATCAATATGGAATCACAGCAGAACCTGACTATTTTTCACGTGAGAAGTCTGTCGTCTGCTAGGTTTTCTGTATTGTTTTAAATTTGATTTTTCAGGGTGAAGGACTAAACATTAGCCTTGGTATCCATCATTTTCGGATTCAGCGCCCCCAAATTAGTTAAATCAGGTATGTTACCAACTTTTAATCGAAAATTCCGCTCACTTCCTTAACTATAACATAGAGCCCTTTTTTGAAATCTGGTCTAGACTATAGTACAACTTACCCGTGCTCTCGCAAAAACAACGAATCGTTTCTCCCCTCGCCTTTCCACTCATTCAAAGTCATCTGTAGATTTTCTTGATCATTATCTGAATATCTGTACAGCAAAATTTGATTTAATTGTAACATTGAGATGGCAAGATTCAACGGTGCAATAGGGTGGCAGTTGGTTTAAAGTCACCGGAAGTATAATTTTTTTAAACAGTAGAGTATATGTTCCTGAACAATAACATATTTTTTGAGCAATTGTTTGTAACGATTTATATGTTAAAAAATAAATAAAGTTGTGTGGGTAGTGACTCCGCCAACCTATTTTGTTACGTAAATCGAGGAAGACTTTGCCTTGATCGAACATCGAACACACGTACGTGCAAGTACATTCAAGTCCTAGTCGTGAGTTTGTACGTGTGGAAAAAGTTGTTTTCTTGCATTATTCCGGCAATGTCGACCAGGTGCATTGCTGCTGGATGCAGCAAAACAACTAAAGATGGGGTCAGTTTGCAAAGTTGTCCGGTCCGACGTCTTTCCAGCGCTGTGCAAAAACACTTCTGGAAAACACTACAAATTTTTACTTGAAGAGAATGACGCCATCCCAACAATTTGTCCAGATTATAGTGGGGAAGTCGGAGAAGGTACCTGAAAACGTAACTAACCTAAAGGAGCATTTGCCTAACGTTGAAAAATCAGGTATTGTTTCAACTTTAAGGTCATGTTTTTAGCTTGCGCCAAGCGTCACTATCTTGTGTTGGCACTGCATGCGATTCATCGCGCCTCGATTGACGTCACGAACAGCGCCCTCTCGGGTCGGGCTTATTCTAAAATAACGTTGAAACTAATTATTTTGTTTCAACCTTAGTTAATTGTTTATTCATATTCAACTCATCAAAACACATATTATAGTGACAAAAGCTTTATTTTGACAATAAAAAACACACTTCCAGGTGACTTTAAAAGAGAATTATGTCCGGCATATGACAATTTTTCACCAAACGCTGTTTTTATGCAGCATGAATTTTTTTCACCAAAACCACATAGGTTCAGCTCTTTTTATGCGGCAAATGGATGATATAGAGAGCTGAGCTCTTAAATGCTGCAAAATTTTGAAATACCTTGATGATCTCATTGCTCGATACATGTAATTGTAGACGTCTCTATCGGTTGGGTATAGGTCTCTGCTGTGTAGAACCTGCTCACCAAAAGCACCTTTCACGTTAACTTTAATAAGTGTTGTCATGTCGTACACTTTAGTAATGCCATCCTTCACGCCATCTCTTATCAGTTGTCTCACAAATGGGTGTACCGGCAATAAGGCACCAGCGTCCTTAAGGTGTGAAAAAAATAAGTTCTAAATTTTAGTAGTCTCAAACAATAAACACAAATTTGCGCAGAGTGAAAAATTTATACATGGTATAGGTAAATGAAAAAAAAATTATTTGGTGCATACTGAAAGCTGAATACTGAAAGGTACTGCGCGTCCCCAACCCAAGACCCTTGAACTGCATAGTTTTACCTTGCCTTGGAAGTGAAAGTCGTGATCACCAGGTTCCGGCAACCACATATAAATTCTCCGCTGAACCTCCAGCTGTTCGACAGGAGTTTCTTTGATTTCCTTTGTTGCAGTCTTCCTGCGATACCTGTTGTCAACTGTTAACTGTCGACCAAGATAATGAAATAAAAAACTATTTGAACGGCAATGTTACTACCTTTGTTTCGGATGTACCTGTATAATAACATAATGGTAGAACCTATGGTTGCATGAAAAGGCCTTAGAATTAAAAATGTTACTTTTGCGCCAAATTTCGTTAAGGGTTTTTCTGGCTGCCATGACTCAACTCAATTAACGCAATATCCCACTAATCGGGTGTAGGTCGGCTACTTAAATGGCTGGTAAAAAAATTAACAATAACATTCTAGATGAGAGACAATCAAGTATTCATTCAAGAAATCTCTATGTTTGAAAGTTTGTTTGTATTGATATGTAGGGGTCCTCCAGGGACAAGGCAACAGAGGAATGTGTGATAGTTTTGAAACTATATAGGCCCTGGATAGTATAATTTATTAATATTTGCATAAATGTATGTAATGAGTTGTGGTGCGCTGTGGCAATTCATGTGGAATTATCTATACAAAATAATCATTGGTTAGACTTACAGGTGGATGTGAAATCTTTGCAACCTCTTTTAGTTTGATTGCGGCTAGACAATTCATTTTCTTCGTAGTTTGAATCATTCTTTTGGTCTTTACGTGATAATCATGATCCATGTTCTGAAAAAGTAAATTAATAGTTGCATTATATTTTGTTAAAGGTGAAAATTTTAAGTTATCTCGTGTGATAGAAATTATCACATTTAAATGGACACTAACCTTGGAAGTTGTCGTCTTATTACCGCCATGGTAATAATCTTTACCTTGATGGCAATACATGTACTTTCTGGCAAGAGCAATGAAGGGAGCCCCGTCGCTTGAAGTTGTTGACTGTTGGTCCTCCATAGAAGGTATTTGCCAGAGTAACTTTGATGTAACGACATCCAACTTTTTAAAATCTTAAAAATAAACAAACATGAGGATGTGTCGATGGAATGTTTAAAAATATAACGCAAAGATTAACAATGAAAAGGATACGTGGTTCTTGTAAAAAGCGAAGGTGTATAATTATAGGCATCTTGTGTTTTGCATCCTCGTCGAATTCCTATAGTCACGATTTTTTGTATTGCATGTTTAAAGAGATCGTACAACTTTGTTTGATTTTTTTTGCGTTTTCGAACAATAAAATAAAATTTAAAAAAATGCAATAAATGTAAAATGTTATACTAAAATGGGACGGGAATTCACACACCCATTTCTAAATATAAACAATTCGCCTTCTAATTAACGTGGAAAAATTTTATCTTAATTAACTGTGTCTTAAATAATAACTGTGTGTACACAAATGATACACTTTTTAAATGACCATTTACTAATTGGTCTTTTCCTCATGGTGAGTCCTCCGTTATTTACAAGTGGGCCTTATTACACGTGTTTCTATAATGTAGCCTCTCTTCAATCTTCTTTTATGTTTTCCTGATACTGTTCTCAAAGCCCGCTCTCAAATTAAAAATAGCCCTAAACAGGTGTAATTTTACAAACGTCCGAACACCAATCTTTGAAAATGTCCCAATATGGCAATTTTTCAGGGCTTATATGCCATCAAAAATACCTCAAGTCGAAAGTCAACACCCCCGGTAACGAGTGGGCAAATTTTTTACACTCTATCCGTTTTACTTGGCTTTCAAATGTGTCTAATATAGAAGATTTCGAGGGCCTACAAAATATTAATGAGCTCGACTATTTGTTTTATTGTGTTGAAAATGAGGACATTTTAAGCGTTCACACAGTCATTGAGTTTTCCGCTTTACAGGAATTGCCATCAAAAACTGCAACTTTGACTTCTGAAAAGATTATAGCGAATCAAGCATTATTTAGCATAACACTGTATCCTTTTTAGAACTTTAGCAAATTAGTCTCAATCTTGTGCCTAAAGTTGCGGTTTCAGCGAACCGAGTATCTTCAAATTAAATACAAAAATGCACCACCGATTGACCTTTGTCAGGATCTTCATCCTTTTCGGTGGATTCTGTCCCCCCCCCCCCCCCCACATACGGCGAACTGTGTAGAAGCTACTTCTATTTTGAAGCATCCTCTTCCAGCCCAAATAATTTTGTTTCGTTAAGTACCTAATTAGAAGTTGAATTAAAATCAGGGTGGGATAGATGTGGTGCAATATTAAGAGCACAACATATAGCCCTACAGCTTTATATGCATTGTTCGATTGTAGCAAAATGTAATACATTTGTAAGCCAGATTCATACTTCCTGCGAATGTGATGCGAAACGAATTTTGGTGACGCACAATCGGTACTTCGGGGAGGTCCTTCGGAGGAGTACGCAGGAAATCGCTTCGCACGAAGCATTCGCAGGAAGTATCAACTAGGCTTTACTGTGTGCAAATAAAGGGATCATATACCGTTATAGCTGTAACGAAATTGTTACGTTACAGGTGCATTTTGTTATTTACCACTGCATAATGATTGCATCAGGGCGTTATGTGAATATCTCCTAATACCTAAATTGGTTTTACCGTGACTCCAATCGGCCATTAAAGTAGTTTTAATAATTATGAACATTCAGGCTGAACAGTGATACTAAGCCCCAGATTTCTTGAGAAAAACTACAGCAGGAGGTACTACCCAACAATGATGGGGCACCCTATACTACTATTGTTGTGTATACATACCTGACTCGCCGAAATTTGGAGCACTACTGGCCTGGCTAACAAAATTGGTTTTGGTTTCCAACTGGTACGCAGAAATTAATTCATTTGCGGACGAAATGTCTTCCACCCACCCAAAATATGGGGTTAGACATTCAGTGAAATTAACCATCCACTGGCAATCCTTCTCCTCTTCCATGGCATTGATAAATAAAGCACCAACCACCCTGACCGTCAGTCTGTGCAGTCTGACTAGACAGCCTAACAACAATGGAGTTGGTGCATTATTTTATATTTTATACAATAATTAAACAATCCTCTATACGCTGCATTGTGCGGTACTTATGAAATCGATGAGCCCCAAACGTTTGAGATGACTTTAACTTTGAATAAGTTGACAACTATACATAGGAAAAATATGAAAAAATAATATTTATTAAGCTACATTCTTCATTAATAGATTCTAAAACTTTGAAGAAATTCTACCGGGGTTTAAATACTTTGGGGACGGGTTCTGTGAAGGGTATATTAGTGGGGTCTTTTCATGCAGTTAGCGTGCGTGTTGACTATACGCTGTATTGGCGGTACTAGGAAACCGATGAGCCCCAAACGTTTGAGATGACTTTAACTTTGAATAAGTTGACAACTATACATAGGAAAAATATGAAAAAATAATATTTATTAAGCTACATTCTTCATTAATAGATTCTAAAACTTTGAAGAAATTCTACCAGGTTTAAATACTCTGAGGACGGATTATGTGAAGGGTATATTAGTGGGGTCTTTTCATGCAGTCAGCGTGCCTGTTGACTATACGCTGTATTGGCGGTACTGGGAAACCGATGAGCCCCAAACGTTTGAGATGACTTTAACTTTGAATAAGTTGACAATTATACATAGGAAAAATATGAAAAAATAATATCTATTAAGCTACATTCTTCATTAACAGATCCTAAAACTTTGAAGAAATTCTACCGGGTTTAAATACTCTGAGGACGGGTTCTGTGAAGGGTATAATAGTGGGGATCTGTTCTTGCAGTCAGCGTGCGTGTTGACTATACGCTGTATAGGCGGTACTGGGAAATCGATGAGCCCCAAACGTTTGAGATGACTTTAACTTTGAATAAGTTGACAACCATACATAGGAAAAATATGAAAAAATAATATTTATTAAGCTACATTATTCATTAATAGATTCTAAAACTTTGAAGAAATTCTACCGGGGTTTAAATACTCTGAGGACGGGTTCTGTGAAGGGTATAATAGTGGGGTCTTTTCATGCAGTCAGCGTGCGTGTTGACTATACGCTGTATTGGCGGTACTTTGAAACCGATGAGCCCCAAACGTTTGAGATGACTTTAACTTTGAATAAGTTGACAACTATACATAGGAAAAATATGAAAAAATAATATTTATTAAGCTACATTCTTCATTAATAGATTCTAAAACTTTGAAGAAAATCTACCGGGTTTAAATACTCTGAGGACGGGTTCTGTGAAGGGTATAATAGTGGGGTCTTTTCATGCAGTCAGCGTGCGTGTTGACTATACGCTGTATTGGCGGTACTTTGAAATCGATGAGCCCCAAACGTTTGAGATGACTTTAACTTTGAATAAGTTGACAACCATACATAGGAAAAATATGAAAAAATAATATTTATTAAGCTACATTCTTCATTAATAGATTCTAAAACTTTGAAGAAATTCTACCAGGTTTAAATACTCTGAGGACGGATTATGTGAAGGGTATATTAGTGGGGTCTTTTCATGCAGTCAGCGTGCCTGTTGACTATACGCTGTATTGGCGGTACTGGGAAACCGATGAGCCCCAAACGTTTGAGATGACTTTAACTTTGAATAAGTTGACAACTATACATAGGAAAAATATGAAAAAATAATATTTATTAAGCTACATTCTTCATAAATAGATTCTAAAACTTTGAAGAAATTCTACCGGGATTTAAATACTTTGGGGACGGGTTCTGTGAAGGGTATAATAGCGGGGTCTTTTCATGCAGTCAGCGTGCGTGTTGACTATACGCTGTATAGGCGGTACTTTGAAATCGATGAGCCCCAAACGTTTGAGATGACTTTAACTTTGAATAAGTTGACAACTATACATAGGAAAAATATGAAAAAATAATATTTATTAAGCTACATTGTTCATTAATAGATTCTAAAACTTTGAAGAAATTCTACCGGGTTTAAATACTCTGAGGACGGATTCTGTGAAGGGTATATTAGTGGGGTCTTTTCATGCAGTCAGCGTGCGTGTTGACTATACGCTGTATTGGCGGTACTTTGAAACCGATGAGCCCCAAACGTTTGAGATGACTTTAACTTTGAATAAGTTGACAACCATACATAGGAAAAATATGAAAAAATAATATTTATTAAGCTACATTATTCATTAATAGATTCTAAAACTTTGAAGAAATTCTACCGGGGTTTAAATACTCTGAGGACGGGTTCTGTGAAGGGTATAATAGTGGGGTCTTTTCATGCAGTCAGCGTGCGTGTTGACTATACGCTGTATTGGCGGTACTTTGAAACCGATGAGCCCCAAACGTTTGAGATGACTTTAACTTTGAATAAGTTGACAATTATACATAGGAAAAATATGAAAAAATAATATCTATTAAGCTACATTCTTCATTAACAGATCCTAAAACTTTGAAGAAATTCTACCGGGTTTAAATACTCTGAGGACGGGTTCTGTGAAGGGTATAATAGTGGGGATCTGTTCTTGCAGTCAGCGTGCCTGTTGACTATACGCTGTATAGGCGGTACTGGGAAATCGATGAGCCCCAAACGTTTGAGATGACTTTAACTTTGAATAAGTTGACAACCATACATAGGAAAAATATGAAAAAATAATATTTATTAAGCTACATTCTTCATTAATAGATTCTAAAACTTTGAAGAAATTCTACCGGGGTTTAAATACTTTGGGGACGGGTTCTGTGAAGGGTATATTAGTGGGGTCTTTTCATGCAGTTAGCGTGCGTGTTGACTATACGCTGTATTGGCGGAACTAGGAAACCGATGAGCCCCAAACGTTTGAGATGACTTTAACTTTGAATAAGTTGACAACTATACATAGGAAAAATATGAAAAAATATTATTTATTAAGCTACATTCTTCATTAATAGATTCTAAAACTTTGAAGAAATTCTACCGGGGTTTAAATACTTTGGGGACGGGTTCTGTGAAGGGTATATTAGTGGGGTCTTTTCATGCTGTTAGCGTGCGTGTTGACTATACGCTGTATTGGCGGTACTAGGAAACCGATGAGCCCCAAACGTTTGAGATGACTTTAACTTTGAATAAGTTGACAACTATACATAGGAAAAATATGAAAAAATAATATTTATTAAGCTACATTCTTCATTAATAGATTCTAAAACTTTGAAGAAATTCTACCGGGGTTTAAATACTTTGGGGACGGGTTCTGTGAAGGGTATATTAGTGGGGTCTTTTCATGCAGTTAGCGTGCGTGTTGACTATACGCTGTATTGGCGGAACTAGGAAACCGATGAGCCCCAAACGTTTGAGATGACTTTAACTTTGAATAAGTTGACAACTATACATAGGAAAAATATGAAAAAATATTATTTATTAAGCTACATTCTTCATTAATAGATTCTAAAACTCTGAAGAAATTCTACCGGGGTTTAAATACTTTGGGGACGGGTTCTGTGAAGGGTATATTAGTGGGGTCTTTTCATGCAGTTAGCGTGCGTGTTGACTATACGCTGTATTGGCGGTACTAGGAAACCGATGAGCCCCAAACGTTTGACATGACTTTAACTTTGAATAAGTTGACAACTATACATAGGAAAAATATGAAAAAATAATATTTATTAAGCTACATTCTTCATTAATAGATTCTAAAACTTTGAAGAAAATCTACCGGGTTTAAATACTCTGAGGACGGGTTCTGTGAAGGGTATAATAGTGGGGTCTTTTCATGCAGTCAGCGTGCGTGTTGACTATACGCTGTATTGGCGGTACTTTGAAATCGATGAGCCCCAAACGTTTGAGATGACTTTAACTTTGAATAAGTTGACAACCATACATAGGAAAAATATGAAAAAATAATATTTATTAAGCTACATTGTTCATTAATAGATTCTAAAACTTTGAAGAAATTCTACCGGGGTTTAAATACTCTGAGGACGGGTTCTGTGAAGGGTATAATAGCGGGGTCTTTTCATGCAGTCAGCGTGCGTGTTGACTATACGCTGTATTGGCGGTACTTTGAAACCGATGAGCCCCAAACGTTTGAGATGACTTTAACTTTGAATAAGTTGACAACTATACATAGGAAAAATATGAAAAAATAATATTTATTAAGCTACATTCTTCATAAATAGATTCTAAAACTTTGAAGAAATTCTACCGGGATTTAAATACTTTGGGGACGGGTTCTGTGAAGGGTATAATAGCGGGGTCTTTTCATGCAGTCAGCGTGCGTGTTGACTATACGCTGTATAGGCGGTACTTTGAAATCGATGAGCCCCAAACGTTTGAGATGACTTTAACTTTGAATAAGTTGACAACTATACATAGGAAAAATATGAAAAAATAATATTTATTAAGCTACATTGTTCATTAATAGATTCTAAAACTTTGAAGAAATTCTACCGGGTTTAAATACTCTGAGGACGGATTCTGTGAAGGGTATATTAGTGGGGTCTTTTCATGCAGTCAGCGTGCCTGTTGACTATACGCTGTATTGGCGGTACTGGGAAACCGATGAGCCCCAAACGTTTGAGATGACTTTAACTTTGAATAAGTTGACAATTATACATAGGAAAAATATGAAAAAATAATATCTATTAAGCTACATTCTTCATTAACAGATCCTAAAACTTTGAAGAAATTCTACCGGGTTTAAATACTCTGAGGACGGGTTCTGTGAAGGGTATAATAGTGGGGATCTGTTCTTGCAGTCAGCGTGCCTGTTGACTATACGCTGTATAGGCGGTACTGGGAAATCGATGAGCCCCAAACGTTTGAGATGACTTTAACTTTGAATAAGTTGACAACCATACATAGGAAAAATATGAAAAAATAATATTTATTAAGCTACATTCTTCATTAATAGATTCTAAAACTTTGAAGAAATTCTACCGGGGTTTAAATACTTTGGGGACGGGTTCTGTGAAGGGTATATTAGTGGGGTCTTTTCATGCAGTTAGCGTGCGTGTTGACTATACGCTGTATTGGCGGAACTAGGAAACCGATGAGCCCCAAACGTTTGAGATGACTTTAACTTTGAATAAGTTGACAACTATACATAGGAAAAATATGAAAAAATAATATTTATTAAGCTACATTCTTCATTAATAGATTCTAAAACTTTGAAGAAAATCTACCGGGTTTAAATACTCTGAGGACGGGTTCTGTGAAGGGTATAATAGTGGGGTCTTTTCATGCAGTCAGCGTGCGTGTTGACTATACGCTGTATTGGCGGTACTTTGAAATCGATGAGCCCCAAACGTTTGAGATGACTTTAACTTTGAATAAGTTGACAACTATACATAGGAAAAATATGAAAAAATATTATTTATTAAGCTACATTCTTCATTAATAGATTATGAACAGTTGAAGAAATTCTACCGAGGTTTAAATACTATGAGGACGGGTTTTGTGAAGGGTATAAGAGTGGGGATCTGTTCTTGCACCGCGGAGCCGTGCTGGCGCCCTCTACTGGCTGATATGTGTAACATTGCTATGTTGCATGAAAGGCAGACAAATAGGCAGCGCCTAACGACTTGTCATCAAGTCTACTGGCTGATTGGCACGAATGTTACAGTTACAATACGCTGTATAGGCGGGTACTTGGAAGTCGATGAGCCCCAAACGTTTGAGATGACTTTAACTTTGATTAAGTTGACAACTATACATAGGAAAAAGCTGAAAACAGACTATTTATTAAGCTACATTCGTCATTAATACATTCTAAAAATTTGAAGAAATTCCGTCGAGGGTTAAATATTATGAGGTTGGGTTATGTGAAGGGGTCTGTTCTTGCAGTCAGCGTGCCTGTTGACTACACGCTGTATTGTGTACACGGAAATCGATGGGCCCCCAAACGTTTAAGTTGGGACTAGGTGAAGTTTAGCAATAACACGGGACATGGTCAATATTTCCTTCGGATACTTATTAGTGTGTACCAATGAACCCCAAACGTTTGAGAATAAGTGTCCACCAAGAGTTACAGGTCATGCGGGCATCCATCTTGTTTCAGTTGTGCACAATTTGGCCAATTGAGGGCGCAAAACATCATATCCAATGCGCCACCTTCAGTTGAAATTTGTCCATGCGCGTCCAATAATAATGTGATAAAAAAAATAGGCAAGAGCAAAACAAAAACGCTCGTGTCGGAGTGTCAGTCGGTATGTATTTATAAAAGCAACTGCTAAATTTGTATTTTAATATGTGTCGTGTTTTTATGTTTTTATTAATCTTTTGGTTTATCTATAGATGCAAGGTTCTTTGTGAACTTATTTAAGAAGGCTTACTCTTATCTTATTCTTAATAAAATTAAAACATTCTATGGATGGCGTGCCAATTCGTATCGTACGGTACTGTTAATCTTATAATATTTTCGTACTATTTTCTATCCTAATTCTTTGCTAACTACTAGCTACGTATAACGTAGGGTGTTAACTACTTCTAGAAACTAGGGGTCTAATATTTTGGGCGAAAGTTTCCGTATGGATGGCGCGCACCACTTTTTCATTCGATGTGAAATAATATAGAGCAAGTTCGAGTGTGCACAATGGTTAACTAAAGGTTTGACCATTATTTTTGACTCGAACCCAGGCTGGTCAACCATTGGTTGACTACTGTGGTCGACCATTTGGAACCAGCCTCGAGATCATGGTTTCTTCACTGTTCCCAACAGCATGTTGCATTCTAACAAGTGTTAAGCGCAGAAGGGAACCAGTGACACTTTAGTGAACAGTTGGAAGGTTGACTAGACTACCAACGAGTCGTTCGGGTGATTACATCACTGCGCATGTACGTTGCTAGTCTGTGGTCGACCACTGGTGGACTAAATGTGCGCGGTCCTTCTAAAAGCCGACAACAAGCCGACAACGCCGACAACAAGACCAGAGCGCCGCCAACACGCCGCCAACAATTTTTAAATGCCTTATAGAAGAGTTTGCGGTAACACCATGTAATAACAATCTCTAAATGAGTTGGGGTGGTTCTGAAAAGAACCGTTGGGTTAACTCGACATTTCGATCAGTATGCTCTGAACGTCTTCTGGAGAATGCTGGACTCTGATGCTGCATGCTGCTTAAGTACTAGGCGGTGGATCAGCGGTGATGCACGAAGGCGGGAAATGTAGGCGGGAAGTGAACTCGATGATGCGTGGTGAAACCTGTTGTGGAACCTTGGGGGTTGTGTGGGGGTGTGTGTTCACTGAACCGTGTCAGTAGGATTAAGCACAGGGGACAGTGAGGGTGTGGGGCCTAGGTGACTGAGGGTATAGATGACCCAAAGCAGTCTAATAGTTGGGGCCTAGGGGGTGACCGTGGATATAGAAGATCCATTGGTCGGGAGAAGGGGGAGCCAGATGTCGCTGATGTGGAAGCCGATGTCTTGGGGTACGGTGTCATGCTTGTGGATCTCGATGGCCTCTCTAATGCGTCTAGGGTGCCACGCCTGGATGGGAGCGATGATTTCAGCAGCATCCCAGTTCACTCGGTGGTCAGCGATGTGGGAATGCATGACGATGGCGGATTTATTGAAGTCCCCCCTCCTTCCGTGTGCTCGGTGTTCCTTAAGTCTAGTGGGAAGGTTACGCCCGGTTTCCCCGACATAAACCTTACCACATTCGCATGGAATGCGATAGACTCCGGCACGGGCGGAGGGGTCCTTCTTGTCCTTGTGCGATTGGAGAGAGCCATGGAGTTTCTTCGGGGCGGAGTGATACACCTTGATACCTACTTCCTTGAAGATGCATTGGAGGCGATGAGAGGGGGGACCTAGGTATGGTAAACTAACTGTGGGTGTGTGTGTTTGACCTTGGGTATAGGAGACCCTTTGGTCGGGGGGGACGGGCTTGCTAGTCTTGACTTGCTTGGCGTTGTATCCATTCCGCTGTAGAGAAGTGGTGATGTGCTGCAACTCATGCTGGAGGCTATCCGAATCACAAATGGTATAAGCCCGTCGAACCAGCGCACGGTTGACTGACGACTTGATGGCTGGATGATGGAAAGACCGCTGATGCAGGTAGCGGTCGGTGTGGGTGGGTTTCCGGTAAATGCTGTGATGTAGGGTGCCGTCTTGGTTTCTTGTAATGAGAACATCCAGAAAGGGTAACTTTCCGGAATGTTCTTGCTCCATGGTGAACTTGATACTGGAGTGTTGTTGGTTGAGGTACTGCAGAAATTCATGGAGAGAGTCCTGACCATTGGGCCTCACGACAAAGGTGTCGTCAACGTAGCGGAGCCACAGGCTGGGTCGAAGGTCAGCGGTGAGGAGTGATGAGGACTCGAACTCTTCCATGAATATGTCAGCTAGAACCGGGGATATAGGGGATCCCATGGAGGTCCCAGCTGTCTGCTCGTAGTACTTGCCCTGGAATTGAAAACAACTGGAGGAAACGCATGTGTAAAGCAAATCATGAATTTGGTCAGGTGAAAGACCAGTACGATCAGGGAGGGATGGGTCATGTGATAATCTCTCCTTGGCCAAGAGGCAAGCTTCATAATATATATATGGTTTATTGGCCATTTTGGAGGTATTTTAAACTTGTTGGCGGCGTGTTGGCGGCGCTCTGGACTGGTTGTCGGCTGGTTGTCGGCTTTTAGTAGGACCCCAATCTGCGCACTCGAACTTGCTCATATAGTATCAAATTTACCTATTGATATATCCCTTTTAATAGAAATGAGTGAAAAAGTGGTGGCGCCATACGGAAAATTATTCCTTTTGGGCCTCCTTAACGCTATACGTTTTTAAAATCGGCGTTGATAGATTCATGATGAAAGTTTTTAACTGTTAGCCTTACCCATATAACTGAAGTTTGTTTATACTACACTAAAATACACAACCCAAACTTTCCCCAGCACTCGATAAACATTCATAATGCTTGCAGTGGTTTTTTGATGATTGAAATTAAAAAAATCTTTAAGAAAATGCAATTTTCTGCTGTTGTTTTTCTGCCGCATCGCCCGTTTTTTTTACTTCTAAATTTTTGTCACCAAGCGCTGAAACGCGGGTACCCGCATATTTGGATTGACGAACTGCCGAGCCGCGGCCGAGTTAGACTAAACGCGTGCAAGCTATATGCGTGATTGGCGGGTATTGTAAGTGGACAGCGCCCACACACTGCCGCACTGCCTTGTATTGAGCTTTCACAAAAAGGTTTAGTCCGACTCGGCTGCTCCGGCTCTCGGCAGTTTGTCAATCCAATATGCTGTTACCCCCGGTTCAGCGCTTGGTGACCAAAAAAATGAAGTGTTGAGCATATTGAGAAGTAAAAGTACGGGCGATGTGGCAGAAAAACAACAGTGAGTACCGAGCAGAAAATTGCATTTTTATGCCCTGCCGGCGAAGCCAGCCGAAGGGGCATATATACGAATGCTGGTCATCTCGCCACCTGACAAGCTCGCCCCCTGCAAAGTCACCCCCTACCCGGCTCGCCCCGGGTTGAAACAAAGTCGCCCCCTGGCAATGTCGCCCCCAAACAATGTCGCCCCCTAGCAAAGTCGCCCCCTGACAATGTCGCCCCCAGCCAATGTCGCCCCCTAGCAAAGTCGCCCCCAGATGTTGTTCGGAAAATAATTAAGGCTACAATAATTATGGTAAACAAATATAGTTAAAACATTTTCAGAAAAAATTTTGTATGAATTTTTTTTTTTTTTAAATCCGCTTGTGGAAGGTCTAACCCCTAACCCTAACCCTAACCCTAACCCTAACCCTAACCCTACCCTAACCCTAACCCTAACCCTAACCCTAACCCTAACCCTTAACTATTTTCTGGGGGCGACTTTGCTAGGGGGCGACATTGTCAGGGGGCGACTTTGCTAGGGGGCGACATTGTTTGGGGGCGACATTGTCAGGGGGCGACTTTGTAACAACTCGGGGCGAGCCGGTTAGGGGGGCGACTTTGCAGGGGGCAACTTTGTTGGTGGCGAGCTTGCTAGGCGAGCTTGCTGTTTTCGACCCCCAACTTTGATATTTCCGTTTACAATGAGACTGTGTAACAGAAGCTCTGCTGTTTACTCACGTTCTGAATCATGCTGAGAATAAAGTCTCCTGTCGTAGGTTATAAAATATTTATAAAATGTGGAACTTTTAGTATAAACCACTCTGAGTCTGACAGGTGGCAACTAGGGGTTTGAAAGCTGAACGGTTTGAAGATAGAACATCGTAAATTAACTACACATTTATGTTTTGCTTGGTTCCATAGGCACAATGAGTGACGCACTGCATTGGAATGAGCTACCTGCTCAGATTGATTCCATTATAGCTGATGTTTGGGCAAAACTTGAGGTAGACAAGCAGCTTCAGCAAGCTCAAGAACAAATTGATGAAATAAACAGTAAGTACTGAGCATAGAGCTATATATTGACTTGAGCACTAACACCCCGTTATACACGCACTAAGGTTTTGAAGCCGTGTGAGCGCATCCATGTTTATGTACAAACCAATAGAAAAGCTTGATATTTTGTACAGCAGTTGTACAGCTATTTGCATGATAGTGCGTTTGTTCTTTTCTATGTATTGAAACAAAAAATGCAGCAAATGTGAACGCACAATCTGCTGATGAGCGTACAAACTGCGAGCGTCATGTGCGTCATGTTTAAAATGCGCAAATACTTTTTTAAGTACATCAATCAAGTCGAACTTACAGTTTTCGTAGCGTGGACAGACACGAATGGGCAGTCGCGTACGTAAGCGCACACACCGAATGTAAAGCAAAAACGTACCAATGTGAATTAAAATCGTTTCGTAGTCACGTTACACATCAAACATGTCTGCGCCCAGGGAGGCTTCAAACGCAGAGCAAGTTAGCGCTCTAGTCAATATATCTAGCTCTATGGTACTGAGGGATTGCAGGGCTCTAATTGTACTCTGGACCACAGGCCCAAGGCCAGTGGTTTCAGTGTTGGACCAGTAAACTTAGATCCAGCCAAGTCCGGTGGTCTTGTACTTTTCATTATACCTCATCGTGTAATATTTTGAAAAGAAACAAATGTTCAAATGTTGACCTTGAGTCTTAAAAGTACCTTAAAAATGTCTTTGTCTTTAAAAATGGCCTCCAACAAACTCGCACGCACTATGTCGCACTCGGCATTCTTCAGGTTCTATTTCTATGGAAAATGCACATTTTTTTGGTACCATTTTACAGTACTTGTATTACTACATTCTGATATTGTGCAACACATCTGATG
The DNA here is from genome assembly GCF_032118995.1 of Asterias amurensis. Classification (NCBI taxonomy): domain Eukaryota; kingdom Metazoa; phylum Echinodermata; class Asteroidea; order Forcipulatida; family Asteriidae; genus Asterias; species Asterias amurensis. The sequence goes on along the minus strand of NC_092669.1, from coordinate 9,289,576 downwards.
ATTGGAATTGAGATTGTTGGTTTACAAGTTGAGAACTTTAATTTGTTGTTTTACCCATAAACACTGATGTGAGTTGGCACCATATGTAGTACTTTCCCAAGTTCTTTGAAAAAATCATCCTATGTCCTAGAGAAATATTACTCAAGTGGGATTCGAACCCACAACCTTTGCAATTCTAGAGCAGTGTCTTACCAACTAGACTACCGAGATTGCTCGGTAGCCAGAGGCAGTTAAATCCTATATTTTATTTGAATATTTAACAATATTTTCTTGATATTTTGTTTGTGATGTAATTGACTGTTGATACTGATTGCAGATGGCCACAGTAAGATTGGTGAGATATTTGATAGTGTGGAGCAAGGACTAATTGACCTGGACACAGAGCTTCATCCTGTTGATAGTAATGGGCAACCAACAAGTAAGATGTGGAGATTGCAAAGGCAAACCGTTTATGTAAAGCGGGTTTGTTTGTTTTTTTTTTGTTTTTTTCTGGGTTTTTTTTTTTTGGGGGGGGGGGGTTCCTGATTATGAAGAAAGCTTTTCTGACCATGTTCTTAAACCAGACAACATACTTCAGGCCTGTGAAATCTCTGTGCACATGGTAGCCTTGCTCAAGGCAGTCGAATTATTCACTCCGAAAAAAGACCGCCGCTGTATAAAAAAAACCACCCGTATTCACTGTGCGTAAAACCCACCCGTATTCACTGTGCGTAACATCGCACGACACGATGCCCCCGTACACTATCCGCATGCGGAGGCCGTCAGGCCGACAGCCTTGTAGGATCTGTGTTGAAGCCACTGACCTCATTACTATAATAAGCGAAGAGTTCCCACGGTCAGCTCATTACCATAATGCCCGCGAAAGATAAGACATGTCTACATCATCACACACCACCACCACGGACGCTCAGCGAGCATGATAGGCGTGTGTGGTTGGACGTCAAAATGAATAATTCATTTGCCTCACATCCTGTGTTGTCTGATAGGTCTGACGAACGATATACATATTCATGAGCTGCATACTAGCATATCCTAGAGCCCCCCCAATTTCGTCCACTATTGGAATTTTTTCAATACAACACATTAAAACGGGAAGATACAGACCCGACAAGGCTGTCGGCCTGACGGCCTCCGCATGCGGTTAGTGGTGTACGAGTGCGATGACTTGTGTGAACAGTATTCGTGCGATGTGACAGTGTGTATACGGGTGGGTCATTCGGTGTGATCGCACACACCATGCACAGGGTATACGGCGGGTGGGTTTACAGCTGCGTCTTTTCGGAGCGAATAATGCGACTGCCTTGAGCAAGGCTATGCACATGGCGGTCGCTAGCGACCACCCAAAAACATGTCAAATTGGACTTTTATCAACAGTCATAACTTAAAAACTACAACCCCCAAATATATCGCTCTCATTCAATTGTTTAGAGCGAGTGTTGAGCTTTGGTTTGGTGTGATGTTCAACAGGGGGTGCTATTGAACATGTAGATAAAAACACAGTTGAATCTGTTTTTTTTTTGCTTTCTCAAAAATTAATCTGTGCACCAAAGGGTTAAGTGGATATTAGAGTTTTGTTAACCGGTGTACATAACTGGTGTACATTACCTTGATCTTCCAATCGTTGGTCCACTTCCAGTGCTTTGTTGAAAACAGCCCCAGGATGAGGGAACAGTGAAGATTTTTTTTTATTTAAACAACTGTTTGTCTGCTTATTCAACTATGCATACTCCATCGTAATAAGGTTTGAAGATGACAATATAATTTCGAGAAGAGGAATAATAATGTTACCAAGGTATAGACCATGTGAACTTTGATTACAATTAGTGTGAACTTGTGTATTCTTTGGGTATTCTGGCAGGCAAGATACTACACTGGTCCTACGGGAAAGTTGAAATATTGTGTCATAATTTGTTCTGAAAGTCAAAACTGGACAAGTTTTGAGATGTGCCCCCTTTCATCATATCAGAAGTTGATAAGAATTATACAGTGTAATCTCAATAAAATATAATTTTTTGTTTTCTTCAGCTGAGTGCAAATCTTGCCTGCAGGAAGTCCAGGCTCTTTTGTAAACATGTGATGTCACAGGTCACATTGTATATATAACAAAACAATTGTTGCTTGCTGTGACGAGGTCCATGGGTTTTGTACACCCTTAGGTGCCATTTTCCCCCTTTGGTGTACAAAACACCATGGATCCCGTCACTGCGTGCAACAATTGTGTAATGTGTGTACTTATAGTAGACACAAGTTCAATAGTGATTTGCAATTAGCTTCAACAATCTGGATAACCCAAAAATTTGTTGGTCTTGTTTCAGGTTTTTATGCTGACATTAAATCGTCTTTGGCGAATGTCCAGACCGAGTTTAATGAGCTCCAACAGGAAATTGAGTATGTTAGAATTTTGTTTGTTGTTAGTTGTGGTGTTAAAAATAAAAATGACAAAATAATTAATATTATAACTAATTCTAATACAGTGAATACTGCAATAATCGTATCAACATGATCAATGCGCTTTACATTAGTGCCCTGGTCACTCGACCAATAACATTCATGTAATCTTTCTCAGCTCCCTGGGGAATATACATGTACATCCCTGAGCTACTGTGGCGCTAAAGGATTTGTCATACACAATATCAACCTCTACCCTCGCAGGTACCCATACCCCAGGGTGAAGAGAAGCAATTAAAGTATCTTGCTCAAGGACGCAAGTGCTATGACTGGGACCCGAACCCACATTCCGATGACTTGATTTTTGCCATGACACCCTGTTCTTGGGCTTGAATTAAATAGAAAGGTTTGCGGTAACACCATGTGGTGACTATGTCTAATGAGTTGGGGTGGTTCTGAAAAGAACTGTTGGTTTCAACTCACTGGGCTTGAATTGTTGCATTATTTGCGTAGAGTTTTGGAATGTACATGACATATTGACCTTGAATTGTGTTTGTTTAATTGACAGCGAGTTTGAAGCCTCACAGGATAATGTTGAGCCAAAGGAAGATTTTGTTTTTGTGTACAGTGATGAATCCATGTCGCAATCACCACTTCCTGACCATCAAGATAACTCAATGGATACTACACTACCAAACATTACCTCTGAATCAACCACAGCTAATGTTAGTCCATCCCATCAGATTGAACTTCATATGGAGGTTGATTCTCAACCAGACACTGATAGGAAGAATGAATCACTTGGCAATGATTCCACACCGCATTGTGAACCATCTACTACTGCAGCTGACTGTACTCAAACCAACGCTCAGGCATCCATTACTGCAGCTCACTGTACTCAAACCAACGCTCAGGCACTAAGTGAGTCTGCTTCAGCAGGAAGTCCTAAATCTCAACTTAAACTGTCCGACAATGCTGCACTAAGTACTAGTTCTACCTGTGACGTATCACCTGAGACTTTGTCTAGTACATCTGACCTTACTGAGCCTCTAGCGAAAACTTCCAGTCAGTCTTCATCTGCAGGCACTACTGTAACTCCAACCAATACGTTGAGTGAATTGCCATTGAACAGCAGTACAGATACACTGAGTAAGGCAACAAGAAAGTCTAAAACTAGAGCTAATGTATCAAATGAGTCTACTTTGAGTAATAGTACTAATGATCCAGTACCAACTCTCACTGCTTCCGGCATCACCACCAGAGGTCTTGCCAAGAATATGAGCGAGTCTTCTAGAAAGATTGCTAGTGAGTCTCCCACCACTAGTAACGCTCCTAAGTCTACCAACACTTCTGGTAAAGTTGTCAGTGATACTGCATCAACCAGGAAGACTAGAATGTCCAGTAAGGTGTCGACGGACACTGCGTCAAGCACTGCTGGTAACGATTCAGTCAGAGCATCAGTAACTACAAGAAGTCGTTATAAGGAGACATGTGTACCTGCCTCCAAGCCTACTTCAAGTATTATAAGTCAGCCTCCTACCTCCAAGCCTACTTCAAGTAATATAAGTCAGCCTCCTACCTTCAAGCCTACTTCAAGTAATATAAGTCAGCCTATGGTTAAGTTGACTTTAAATGAACCACAAATACTCAAAGGTAAGGCCAGTCAAAAACATTCAAGTAGAAATTATCAAGTATTGTTTGAAGCTTTGCATGGTGTGGAGAAATAGGAAGAAGCTATAAACTATACAACCATGTGTAAGTCTCTTTGAGTGTTGGCTCTTAGAAGAGCCGGTTTGTATTCCTCAAAGTACTTGCCCGTTGTTAACTTATAAAGGAATTGGGTACTTTTTGTAATACAAAAGACGATGTCCACAGATTTACAACAAACTTACACCGTTTAAAGATGATGATAGTAGAAAGCGTACCTGAAAATATTAGATGCTGTGGTGCTGTAGTTTTTGAAAAATGAGTAAAAACAATGTCATGAAAATACGTTTTAACATGCTCAAATAATTTCCGTCTCATGATCAGTGAGACGAAAATTATTTTCATGACATTGTTTTACTCATTTCTCAGCACCTCAGCAAGTAATATTTTCAGGGAAGCTTTCAACTATCATTATCTTCAAACTGTGTAAGTTTAGTGTGAATCTGTGGACATTGTGTTTTTTGTCCTACAAAAAGTACATAGGCCCTTTAAAGGGTGGCTGCAGTGTTTTTTTTATTCATTTAAACGATCAAACATGACTTTTTAAACCTGAAATATTTTTATTTTTTATTTTTTCAAATGCGCGAGTATTTTAAAAATGGTTTTCAAGAGATAAGGGGAACCCACCCCGCCCCTAAAAGGGAGCCTTCATTTGCATAAACGTGACGTCATGTCGGTAACCTGAGCCGTCGGGCCCCCTGGCTGTGTGCATAGAGACATGTGCACTGTGTGGCCTGGTACCTAGGCGCGTGTAGTTAGGGACCAGACTCCTTTTGCTGACGATATGTTTGAATTCCCGACGTGACGTCGATGGTAGGGGGCGGTAACAATTCACAACAGGGGGGGGCATGACTTATTTGCTTATTACGTCAGATATATATGTTGGGAATAAACAAAAACAAACACATTTTATTGATGTTCAATACATATAAGAAATAAATGACAGCAAAATTAACTGTTTTATTTGAATTCACTGCAGCATCCCTTTGAGGCTCAAACATGTCAATCTCCTACTCATTTATCTGCACTTGTTCACCATTATTCCCCTACTCGGACTTTACGAGCATCTCAACAGTCCTTGCTATCAACTACTAGAGCTTCTTCCATTTTTTACGGCCACAGGTTTTTTTTCTTATGCCGCACTGTTTCTTTAGAATAACTCGTCTTGTGCATATTCGCCAAGCTAATTCTTTACAATGTTTTAAGTCTCTGTTGAAAACTCATTTGCTTTAAGCGGTTTTTTTTGTGATCTCCTTATTTGTAATTTGTATCTTTCTCTCCTTAAATTTAGTATTGGTCTCTATAAGCGCTAAGAGGCTTTTCGCATTAGGCGCTTTACAAATGTCTTATTATTATTATTATTATGTTGTTGTTGTTTTACAGGAGCAGTTGATCTCATCAAGTCATCCACCAAACCTTCACCAGTAGTGAATCCAGAGAAATCAGTAACTCCTGTAGCTTCTAAAGAGACTGCAGTATGTGATGAACTGGATGTGATTGATCTTTGTGATGGTGAAGATCTACCTCCAATGGAAGATGACGAGGATGATGTCATTGAAACCTTGCCGACAAAGACTCACAAACTCCCAGGGTATGATGCCTTGACTTTGATGACTTAACCACGAGAACTTGAAATCGATGCTCTTTAACCACTCGGCCATGACACCCTACAATATGAATTCTAATGCAATACAAATTTTGATGGCACAAATTCGCAACAAATACGTCATATCAGTTGAAATATGCTCAAGTCCTGTGAAAGAGTCACAGCAAAAATAAGGCTATGAACCAGGCTTAAAGACACTAGACACTACTGGTAATTGTCAAAGACCAGTCTTCTCACTTGGTGTATCTCAACATTTTAATGCATAAAAAAATTACAAACCTGTGAAAATTTGAACTCAATAGGTCATCAAAGTTGCAAAACAATAATGGCAGGAAAAACACCCTTGTCACACGAAGTTGTGTGCTTTCAGATGCTTGATTTCGGGACTTCACAAGAAATATAATTCTGATGAGGTCTCAAAATCAAGTTTGTGGAAAATGTCTTCTTTCTACATGTATGCTTCTTCGGATGAAGCTGTTTCTCACAATGTTTTATACTATCAACAGCTCCCCGTTACTCGTTACCAAGTAAGGTTTAATGCTAATAATTTTGTTGAGAAATTACCAACAGTGTCCAGTGTCTTTAAGACCTCGCCGCTACTCTTTGATTCCCTTTAGTAATGTTACGTGTCTGGAGAGTCAAAACCTGCACGACATCAATATTGTGTCTCATGTTTGTTACAGAACAACTTTCTTTTTTCATACTATAGTTTGGAAAAGCTGGGTCCAGGAACCAAAGTACTCGCCCAACAGAAGAGTAACACATGGAAGGAAGCAACAATAATTAGCGTCATCAAAGGCAACAATGAACAGGTACACACTTTACCTCAGGTTATTATAAGTTATCACACAAGCGCCAGTGGAATATGGAAAAGTATAGTGCTTCTGCGTCCCATCATGCCCATATCCAATGAAGCCGATAGCGCTTGTGTGTCCTGTATCCAACGTTGTACGGAGACACACGCGCTATATTTTTCCGTATTCCACAAGCGCGCATCTTATATTTATTTATCTTACTTTTATTTTCAAGTCTCACATTGCAACGCGCAAATATTTAATTTTCAGAATGTTATTTTGCGACGAACAGCATGCACACACACACAGTTGAAAATGTAACTTTCGCACTGTCCGTATACGGAGCGTGACTCATTGACACTCACAATACGCAGAGTGCAATATAAACACTGGGAGTAGGTTATAGCTTTTTATACCACCCTCCAGTTCAAGCATCTGATTGGTTGATTAGCGCATACTGGAATAATAGGTCCTTATATTGGGCACAAATCCTAGGTGTTATAGATCAAGGCGCCTGGCACATGCTTTGGTCTGAATTGAAAGTATACAAGTATGTACTGTCAACTCTCGTTGTTACGAGGTCTGCTGGTCTAGCCTTAATATCCAAAGCTCGTAATATCAGATCATGGTAATATCAATGCACAATGCACATAACAAAGTGGCAGCACTTATACACAGCTAACTCTGCTGCAATACAGATAACTGCCTAGTATTTGCATGTACGGCACAAACAAGCACAAATTTGGGTTACTAACATAATGCAATAAAAATTATTGAGTTATTTTTTTTGAAAGTCCATTTATAAAATAATTTTAAATTTTTATTAATTATTAATCGAAAAAAAATCTGAGATTTTAACTTGTGTTCTTGTTTTAGCAAAGTTCTGATGCAAATCTTTGGTTGTAGCAGATAGAAATAGAAGAAAAAAACCCTTGTCACACGAAGTTGTGTGCTTTTTTAGATACTTGATTTCGAGACCTCAAAATCTAATTCTGAGGTCTTAAAATCAAATTCAAATGTTTTAGTGAAAAATTACTCCTTTCTCGAAAACTACAACAGCTCTTCATGGTTTGTTACTAAGTAAAGTTTTATGCTAACAATTATTTTGAGTAATAACCAGCATAGATACTACAGATTAACTTGTTTTTTTTGTGTTTTTTTTCTTCAGAAAAAATACAGAATATCTTTTGATAGGAAGAGTAAAAGTTTAGTGAGTAGCAAGCATCTTGCAGTGCATACGTACCCATGTGGATACCCAGCACCATCTCTAGTTCTTATAGGCAGTCGGATTGTCGGTAAGTCAAGTCAACACTATTCACACTGATTTTATACTTTCAGTTTTGTAACGTTTCTTACTAATTTTTTATACCAGTCCATTATAATAACAAAAGTAGCTTCTAGTATAAACCGCTCATGCCTGTCACTCAGTGACACTCAAGGCGCGCAAATTTTCAGTATTTTCCTGCAGAGTATGAGGGCAGTGTTTTAGTCGTCAAGACTGTTCTTGGTCTCAATGCCGATTTTTTGTGGTTTTGGTCTCCCCACGCAATGGTCTCGGACGACCTGGTCTTGGTCTAGGTCCTCCCCATCTTGTCTTGGCTTAATTTTGGGCTTGAGACCAATCAAGCAAACACCTTGATTAGAAGCAAAATGTCTCGTACCTGGAAAATCATTTTGCCTGACGAAATATTCCAGGAATGCGTGCGACGTTCCATTTATGGCGGTATTCCTCCGTGTCTTCAAAGATTGCACTGAACACACTGTGTGTAAATTACTGCATAGGCCTACACAGTGCTGTACAATGCATGCATACATGTTGGATGGAGGCCCCGTGACCGTTTGTAACTAGACTTGTGTGTGTACTGTGTACACTGTTGGTTGGTAGGGCACCATCCTATTTTGGAAAATCTAAGAGTCAACATGGTCAATGTGAATTTTGGAGAGCACCAAGGCCATTACCATTGGGACTGGAGGTCTTGGCCTCCGTGGCCTGCATGTAATTCAAAGCCTCTTAATCAACGCTTTGTTTCAATGTTGATGCAAAAAGTGACAAATAGAGTCCTAATTAACATGTAATACAAATGATGTGTATTTGATCATTGAGCCGTTGAATATTGCCAAATATTCATCTTCAAACCTGAGAGAAAGAACCTTAGAGGATTTTCCTGTTTTTAACTCCTCGTCAAAATCCTACTGAGCTATCTAGTCAATTTTTCTTTGTTCAACCCCAAATCATTTTACAAATTTACCCAGTTTCCATTGTGGTTCTTTTTGTTTGGATTTACTGCTGTAACACTTCTCAGATTCAGGGGCATAAAAACTTATATGTTTTTTATAACATTCCTATATAACTTGAAATGAACTGATTTTGAAAACATTAATTTTGGTTTTTACCCATACACCGATGTGTGTTACATGTAGCACATTATACTCTATACTTTCCTGAGTCCGGTTCCGAGCTTTGATTCTCAAAATGTCCTGAGTTTTGATTCTCAAAATGTTTTATACCATCAATAGAGGCTTTACTTTTAACCAAGTAAGTTTTTATCACTGAGTATACAGTGCTGACACACATCGGTGTACAGTGTATGCGGGTTAAAAAAACAAAATGAATATTCTTTATCCCGATGCAAATTTATTAAGTTGTTAAGTTGCAAATCTATTAAGTTGTTATTATTAATTTGATTGTTTGATGTTTAATTTGTTGACAGCTGAGTGCATGAACCCATTACACGGGAGTTATATGTGTGCAGGGATTGTTGCTGAGTTACCGCTGTGTTTTAACAAAGGTCGTTATCTTGTCTTCTTTGATGATGGCTGTGTGCAGTATATGTCACTCAAGAAAGTTCATTTAGTCTATGAAGTCAGTAAGTATGTTTCCTACATTTATATAAGAATAGAAGAGGTAGTGGTTAAAAAGCAGGACAGTTCTTTTCAGAATTGAGAAGTCTCGCGATTTGCAAAAATCTACTCTGCGGTAGTAGAATATAAAGCAAGACAGTTAACAAAGACAGTTTCAAGACAGTTAACAAACTCTACCTGGCAAGTAGACACACACTTGGCGTTACTGAAAACCAAATTTAGAGTAGAGCCATTATGTAGCACACAATGCCGTTTAGTTTCCTCTCCAAGGTGCGAGCCAATTTTCCTTGACCAATTACAACTGTCTTCAGTGAATAGACACTGATGCCTCGTCAATAACCATAAACTGGTTTTGCTTTACGATTGCACTTTCAGCTGTGATACCATTGCGCAACCAACCGGCCTACGCTTGCAGGCGCATAATTGTCTAGCATGGAATAGTACAAAAAAAGGGGGGAACGAAAATGCTAAATAACACTAAATTGCAGGCCGTTTTTTATTACTTGTTTTTTTATAAGAGCAGTTGTGTACAAAAGTCCAGGCAGCCATTCAACTGGTACACTTCTGCGTCTTGAACACTCAGCGAGGGGTGTATATGTGCGCATTACAAGTCATTATTTATTATTATTATCATTACACTGCTTAATGACATGGCCAAAACATGTTATATAAATGACTAATGCACATAACCTCCAATTCTCCAATCAAATGACAAGAATCTATTTGGGTTTATATCAACTTAGATACTGAGCAACTCTACTCATCATTGATCTGAGGGTTTATCCATTCTACTTGCTGGGTTATACTTGTAGGCTTAGTTTGATCCATAGCGTTGTCTATAAGAATTAGAGGGCGCACAAGCCTAGATACCAGCCCGGTGTGCGGCCATTTTGTACATTGACAAATCTGCATCACATAGCGTTAGCACAAAACAAACGCAACTTTGTACTTCATAGTCAACGCACATACAGTGTTCTTACAAAATGGCGCTCGTGTCTCCTTGCCATCCTGTTGCATTTGTGCAAGCAGCATCACCGGTGCGCCCTCTAGTTCTTATTGTAACTCTATGATTTGATCCCATTATGGGAATGCTCCATTAAAGAATCGGGCTAAACAAAAACATCCTTTTCATCTGGCAACTCACACCTGTTATCTCTGTGTTATTGCTTTCCAAACAATAGACTGTTGACTGATCGAGGCAAAGTAATTGTTCATCCATTAAGTTTAATGACCCAAGTAATTCAATGTAAACACACTCGCTTACTGAAAAGGATGAATACTTTTTGAGTTTTTGTGGCCAAACTCAGAAGTTCTTTAATGGAGCTTTTCTGTAAAGCCCGGTTCATCATACTTCCTGCGAATGCGAATGTGAAGCAAATTTGGGTGATGCAACAATCGGTACGCGCTCAACTCTCTTTTGTGACGCAATAAAATTTGTTTCGCATGAAGCATTCGCAGGAAGTATGAACCAGGCTTTATGCTTTTTCACTACATTAAGGCTGTGGCTGATGGCTGATGGCTGATATTGATGTTTGCATGTAGGTTATAATGTATGGGAAGATGTGCCAGAACGCTACACTGAGTTCATTAAGGAGTATTTAGAAAAGTATCCAGAGAGGCCGATGGTAAGATTGCATCGAGGTCAGTGTATCAAGACAGAATCCAAAGGTGTATGGTAAGTCATGTTAAACTCTTTGATTGAAGTAAACACATGTTTCTCATGTCACATTTTGTTGGACTTGCTAATAGTTTAGTACATTGGTTGCTATACATGTACATGTATGCTTTTAAAAAGGCTACTGTATAGACAATATGTGACTCTGGGGGAAAGGTTTAGATGTATGAATAGCTAATGGATAAAATTTTCATATGACAACCTAAAAGCCTGAAAATAATTCATGCAAGGGTGAGCACTGCTCACTGAAGAATAAGAATCCGACAGCTTGGATTGAATTTTGTAAGCTTCAAAGGACTTACATGTACCTCTCACAAATTGGATGGCTAATTCCTGCGCAACCTTATTTTCATACCCTGTACAATACTGAGCAGTGCTCACCCAATCATGAATTATTTTCTAACTGTTTTGTGTCATATAAAAGCTGAGCCAATACAGAATCATATATTTTTTATTCGGCGGCCATTTCAAAAGTGTGTATTTTTCACAGACACCCTGTATAGTATGTCACAGTTGGTGCGCCTATCTAGTAAAACCAAGACATATCTTGTGACGGGCTATAAACCAATCACAGCACAGAACCTATACATATGAGGTGCTATAAAACCAATTGTTTGACTCCCATAAAAAGGTGCAGACCATATGTTCCACTGGTCGAATTTCCTGAGGCAAATTTATGTGATTTTTTAATCACTGCTCACTAATTGCAACACACTGTTTGTGTTTTTGTTCACAAAAAATTCTTAAAGGAAGTGGACACTATTGGTAATTACTCAGAATAATTGTTAGCTTAAAACCTTACTTGGTAACGAGTAATGGGGAGCTGTTGATAGTATAACACATTTTGAGAAACGGCTCCCTCTGAAGTAATGTAGTTTTCAAGAAAGAGTAACTTTCCACAAATTTGTTTTTGAGACTTTAGAGTTAGATTTTGAGGTCTCGAAATCAATCATCTGAAAGCACACAACATCGTGTGACAAGGGTGTTTTTTCTTTCATTATTATCTCGCAACTCTGTCGACCAATTGAGCTCAAATGTTCACAGGTTTGTTCATGCATATGTTAAGATACACCAAGTGAAAAGACTGGTCTTTGACAATTACCAATAGTGTCCAGTGTCTTTAAAGGAAAAGGAGCACTTCCGAAGAATTAATTTTGAGCGATTGTGATGATTGAATAACCCAATTGTCTATTGTGTGTGTAGGTGGCGTGCTAAGGTACAGGAGGTAGATGGATCTCTGGTTAATATGCATTTTCCAAGCTCTGATCGCCTTGAATGGATATATAGAGGCTCACCAAGGATGGAACCTCTCCATAGAGAACTGGTAAGACACCAAAATCCAACCTCCTCCCCCTTGGTGTTTGATCTCCTTTTCTAGAATGCATTGCTCGATCGTAATCCCTTGGAAGTGTGACTTGAAAGTATCAAAATATGGATATTTAAACTAGTTCTGTCGTTGAACAATTCTGTGCTAGAGACTACATGTACGTAAAATGCGCTGTCAAAAGACACATCAATATGTCTATCTGTGTATGCAGCAGTTAAGGGTGACCACATAAAATCATTTGAAATGTTCTTCAGGAAATACGTACAAAGTGCCCGACAAGCGCCTAACAAGTGCTAGAAAGTTTTTACAAGCATGCACGCAAAGCAGTCATTTTGGTCAGCCAATCATTGTGGTTTGCTGAGTTTTCCTCTTGGGGTTTAGTGACAAGAGGCATGAGAGTTATTGATACGGCACACTGACTCATGTTGGTATGTCTAATATCACATGGATGCTTGTCTGCTTTAACCTTGCGGTACCCCACTGCTGTTAAATACTACCTGCTTGCCATTGGTTGCTTCAGTGTACAGTACATTGGAAAAACATGTATACTTCAATTGCAATGACAAATGAGATATCACCATGCATGTTTTAGACTTGTGCATTCATATGTCATGCTTTGAAATGTAAAGAGTTTTTAGTAATTAGTTTTTGAAACAAGAACTCATTTGAACCTAATGTTTTCATAGACTGAGTTGTTAGTGATATTATGGATAGTAACAGGGCCCAATTTCATAGCGCTGCTTATTTAACGGTAAGCCAATTTTCATGCTAACTTTCAAAACAAATTGCTTGAAGCATAAGCGTGTTTCACAGGTAAGCATGAAAATTAGGCGACCATCTTGCAAGTTTATCATTGATTTGTATTGTTATGTCATTCATTTTTATGCAGTAAGCACCGGAAGGTAAGCATACCTTTTTGTGTGCTGGTATGGTTAGCAGCGCTATGAAATGGAAACTCATTCAATAAGCATAAAATCAGCCGTTGACCAGCGCTATGAAATTGGAACCTGTAGCATTTAAGAATAAAAACTGACAAGCACAGAAACAATAATTGCTGAACAGAAACAGGTTACTGGCCAAAATTACAATAAGTTTACATTGTTGTGACTGAACCCCCGCTCAATTTTTGCTTAGCAGAGTCATTTTTTTAGCAGTATATTCTGCTTATTAGCTTGATCAACTTTAGGCCCAGATGAGAATAGGTACTGATTATTTGACTTGGTTTGAATGTTATAGGAGACAGCTAAGTACTTGAGGGAGTCAGGGCGTCTAATTGCTGGTAGCAGTGTGTCTAAGAAACGAGGAGGTCCATGCGTAGAGTACCAGAGGGTCAATCCAGACTTCTTAGTCTCAGGTAAGCACAGATTCTAACTGCTGGTAGTAGTGTATCTAAGAAATGAGGAGGTCCATGGGTAGCGTACCAGAGGATCAATCCAGACTTCTTAGTCTCAGGTAAGCACAGATTCTAATTGCTGGTAGTAGTGTATCTAAGAAACGAGGAGGTCCATGCGTAGAGTACCAGAGGGTCAGTCCAGACTTCTTAGTCTCAGGTAAGCACAGATTCTAATTGCTGGTAGTAGTGTATCTAAGAAACGAGGAGGTCCATGCGTAGAGTACCAGAGGGTCAATCCAGACTTCTTAGTCTCAGGTACACACAGATTTAATTTCAGGATATTAGTCTTTTGTGACCGGGCTAGCTTCAAGGTTCTTAAAGCTGATTTGCAATCAGTATTTAAAGACACTTTACAGTGCATAGGAATCTCACAGTGTATGTGCTATATAAGAAAGGGTTTGTTACCATTATTTTGTATTGTTTGTGTACATATTTCTGTTTTGCAGTAGGTCAGCCAGCCACTCTGCACCCCACTCTGAGTGGATTGGTCTATTGTACAGCGAAAAGCCCTCTGAAAATGCCCTTACTGAAAATGATGTCCAGTTACACTAATGGCAATGTCGCTTTATTTCACTAATACGTTATGTTTCCTTACTACTTTTTCTACCCAAAAGATACCTATAATTACTATACTATACTACATGTATACTACAAAGGCATTATAAAGTGCTCTTTTTAAACACAAAAATGTATCACAGTGCTTTACACACAAAGAAAAATAGCAACAACAAAAAAAAGAAACGTACAACAAGTTCAAGAGTGTATATTTGGTTTGCGGTAACACCATGTGTGTATCTACTTGCCGGGTAGAGTTGTTCTTAGAGAACTGTCTTGCCTTATATTTGGTTTGCGGTAACATCATGTGTGTATCTACTTGCCAGGTAGAGTTTGTTCTTAGAGAACTGTCTTGCTTTATTCTACTGCCGCGGAGTAGATAATCGGAGGTTCGGGAGACTTCCCAGTTCTGAAAAGAACTGTCCTGCTTGTTCATTATTACCAGGTCGGATGGTATAGAAAAGAGACTGGACTACTACTTTAGCTTATAGGATCAGAATTAACTGTACTGCCGCGGAGTCATATAAATAGGTTTTGAGAGCTTTTCTGAAGGCTGTTAATGAAGATGAATGGCGTATATTGTAGGGAAATCGTTTCTATAACACAAAGGAATAACTAAAGGGGTTAACGTTGTTTTTATTTTCCAGAAAAAGAAATTCTTGCCATGCTTGAGGGGAAGATCACTGTCCCTAAAGGAATCATAGCTCAAAAGCTTCATCAATCCAAAGTTGCTGTTCCAACCAGGACAATAGACAGAATGCCTGTTGTACAATGGGCCATTGCTTCAATCAGGGGTAAGTCATTATTCCTCATAAGTTTGGACATCATTTCTACTTCACAATTCTATCATTTGTCTGTGGTGAATGAGAGTTACTAGTAGTTGTAAAATCCCAAGTCACGCCAGTGCTGCCATTAGGGGGTGAATTTTTCGGCAAGTTAGAGGGGCATCGTTGGCCATGGTTGCTGTGCATGTCAGCTGTGAACTTTGAGGCTGGACATAACGGGTGCCAAGAACCCGATCAAAATTGATACTGGGTACACGAAAGAAATGACACATAAATACACTGCCCTACTTGAGTGGGATTTAAACCTGTGACCTTTGTATTGCTAGAGCTGATTAGACTGTCGAGTCAGCCAGATGGCTAGAGGCAGTTACAATAATAGAAGTTATTTTTACATCGTGGATCTATTACATCTATTACAAAAATATTAACTGCTTCGAGTGCTATGGTTAAAACTACGACTCCTGAGGTGATCCCTGATATACAAATATTGAGTGGCTCAGAGTGGAATGGGAGGAATATTATCGCAAGGTAAAATTTGGACTGTTCCATTTCACGAGGCGAATCCGAGTGAAATGGAACAGTCCATTACAGAGCAATAATATTCCTTCCATTCCACGAATTAAAGGAACACGTTGCCTTGGATCGGACGAGTTGGTCAAAACAAAAGCGTTTGTAACCGTTTTTTTATAAAATGCATATGGTTGGAAAGATGTTTTAAAAGTAGAATACAATGATCCACACAAGTTTGCCTCGAAATTGTGTGGTTTTCCTTCTACTGTGCGAACTAACACGGTCGGCCATTTATGGGAGTCAAAATTTTGACCCCCATAAATGGCCGACGTGTTAGTCGACGAGGTAAAAGGAACACCACGCAATTTCGAGGCATGTTTGTGTGGATCATTGTATTCTACTTTTACAACATCTTTCTACCCATACATTGTATGTATTTTATAAAAAACGGTTACAAACGCCTTTCAAAGACCAACTCGACCGATCCAAGGCAACGTGTTCCTTTAAAGCCACTCAATATTTGTTTTATATAACTGACATATAGATCCTTGTCATTTGATGTATTTTAAAAGTATAACATTATGAAAAATCACACAAATTACTGACAACCAAAAATCATATAGCGCAGCGTAGTGGCAACAATGCACAAATCGGATCACATTCTTTTGCACAGGTGCTCCTTTGTTTTAGCAGCGGTGCGGCGGTGCTGTACTGCTCAAAAACATTGGGAACAAGGATGATCCTAACTGTTGAATGGGAAACGCTATTCCCCATGGGCGAATAGGTCTTTTTGATTGCCGGTGCGGATGGGAGTAGTAGTGAATGTCACGTGAAGTACATGTAAGTTCCACCAATCAAATGACAAGGATCTGTATGTCAGTTATATAATGCATTCTATTTTCCCTAAGCCCAGTCGAGGGAAAATGGAACGGTTCTGGGATCACAGAAGGAGTCTGAGTTTTGACAAAAGTGAAAAATGTTGAGAAAAAACACAGTGGAACATGTTGTTTTTTGGCTTTTTAAAAAAAATTAACCTGTGCGCCAAAGGGTTAATTTTAGTACTATATCTTTTCTGCAGAGTGGTATAAGAAACAGAGTTCTGGCAATGAGAACTTTGAGAATCTTCCAAATGAAGAGCTGGCAGCAATGCTGGAAGGACTCTATAAGAATGGATATCAACAGCAACCGGATATATACACATCACATACTCTGAAAGGTTAGAAACTAGTCAATCAAGGTTGTATATTAAGTTTGTTCCAAATACTACTTTTAAGGACTTTAGCCAAGGTGAATACTTTACTTTATTTCAAGAATGATGTTTAGAAATACTATTTAATTTGTGTACAATGTCAGCTTAGTTTAAAGACACTGGACACTATTGATAATGGTCAAAGACCAGTCTCCTCACTTGGTATACATGTATCTCAACATTTGCATAAAATAACAAACCTGTGAAAAATTGACCTCGATTGGTGGTCAGAGCTGCATATAACTATGAAAGAAAAAACAACCTTGTCACACGAAGTTGTGTGCTTTCAGATGCTTGATTTCGCTTTCAGATGCTTGATTTCGAGACCTCAAATTCTAAACTTGAGGTCTTGAAACTAAGTTCGTGGAAAACTTTTTTTTTCTTGAAAACGGCGCACTTCAGAGGAAGCTGTTTCTCACAATGTAATGTATTATACTATCAACCTCTCCCCCATTACTCGTTACCAAGTAAGGTTTTATGCTAATAATTATTTTGAGTAATTACCCATTCTGCCACTGCCTTTAAGGAGCTTCCAATAACATGATTAGTCTTATTAGTTTGATTGCTTGAAAGAAATACCACCTACCCCAACCCTTCTTAGTGAAAAGAGTATTCCAGTAATCTTGGGCCAGGTTTGGGGGCATAACTAATGCTGGACAGTATAGCTATAGCTACAGTGCAAAGGCACTTTAGTAATTGTTAAAGACCAGTCTTCTCACTTGGTGTATCCCAACATAAAAATAACAAGCCTGTGAGATTTTGGCTCAATTGGTCATCGAAGATGCAAGAGAATAACGAAAAAACACCCTTGTTGCACAAACTTGTGTGCCTTCAGAAGCTGATAAAAAGCGATAAGGTCTGAAGTCTTTTAGTCAGAAACTACCTCTTGATAAGCAACTTTGTTACTTCAGAGGGAGCCGTTTCTCACAATGTTTTATACTATCAACAGCTCTCCATTGCTCTTTACCAAGTAAGTTTTTATGCTAAGATTTATTTTGAGTAACTATCGATAGTGTCCAGTGCCTTTATTAATCTTGATACTATTATCTTTGCAGCTCTTCGCTGTTCACTAAGCACCTTTTTGACCGAACCACCAATCAGCCGCATCATTGATATCAACAAAGCACCTGAGTTTGTGAAAGCAAACCAGGTATTCAATGAAACCATTCGAATCATAGACAAAGTCAAAGAACCTCCTCCCAAGAAACTCCTGATTGGTCAACCAGGGATAAATAAGAGAGATTTGGTCAAGTTGTTAAGATCAGGTCTGGTGTCACTCAGTAACCCGCTGGGTCTTCTTCGGCTTGTCTGGATATTCATGCAGATATTTGTTGGAAAAACCAAAGGAATGATCAAGGTATGTACATTTATACTAAAACATAAAAATGTTGTAATAGAGCTTCTTATATATAGTGCGCATATCCAGTCTTCTCACTTGGTGTATCCCAACATATGCATAAAATAACAAGCCTGTGAAAATTTGAGCTAAATTGGTCATCAAAGTTGCAAGAAAATGATGAGAGAAAAAACACCCTTGTTGGACAAATTTGTGTGCTTTGAGATAGGAATAAAAGACTTCTGGCTGGAAGTTTCATTTCATTTGTGTCCCTTCATCGGAATTTTGTTGTATTGCTCTTAAACCATTTTGATGTATAGACTTGCTTTTTTTACGTATATCATTTTAGGTGTGTTTTTCTGTGTATGTCTTTGCTTGTTTGCCTTTTTAAATTGTTTAGTGATTTGTATTATCTTCTGTGCTTTTTTATATGCCCCCTCTTGCCTTAATGTATTTTTAGGGTTTTAGGAGACATACGCCTTTTGGGGACAGTAATTTTTTTAAACTTTTTTGCTCTCCTGGGCACCCCACTGTTGTTTTTCTTTGTTTTCTTAAATATTTTTAATGTATGTATATGTGCTTGTAAATGTGATTGCCCGAATAAATATTATATTATTATTATTATAAGTCTTTTATTATTTTAGTGAGAAATTATCCCTCTCTCGAAATCTATGCTACTTCAGAGGGAGTCGTTTCCCACAATGTTTTATACTATCAACAGCTCTCCAATGCTCGTTACCAAGTCAGTTTTTAAGTTAATATTTGTTTTGAGTAATTACCAAACGTTTACCTTCCCTTTAAATAAGTTATTAATTAAGTTTTTATGGTCATTAATTTTAGGAGTAATTACCAAAGGTATAGAGGGCCTCCCTCCCTTAAAGGGGACATGTTGGGGCTGTACACGCTGAGCAGTTAGAATAAATCTTTGCTAATTTTGCTTATTTTGCTGTGTACTTTTAAGAGACTTTGAGGATTGTACTTGACAAAAATTAGACAATGTTGGGAGAGGAAAATCTGGTGTTTCTGATCAGCAGAGTGTGGGTTTGAATCCCCAGCAGTGACACTTGTGTCCTTAAGCAAGACACTTAACCATTGCTTCATCCTTCAGATGGGACGTAAAGCCGTTTGCTCCATGTGTTGTGTAAACGAATGTACATGTAAAAGAACCCAGTGCACTTATTGAAAAGAGAAGGGGTTCGCCCCATCTTCCCGGCTGGCTTGGCAGCATATTGCGCCACAGCACCTTGCAAACCTTGCAAAGGATTGGGTCTCATAATTCAAACTTCGTCCCACTCACCTTGCAGTAAAAATACCTGGCACTTTGTATCCTTTAGCAAAACGCGCGTTATAAATACAGTTATTAGCTGTTCCGATCCAGTCGGAACAGCTATTGTTTTCGTCGAGATTTTTATTATTTTTATTATTAGCTGTTCCGATCCAGTCGTAACAGCTATTGTTTTCGTCGAGATTTTTATTATTTTTATTATTATTATTATTATTATTATTATTATTATTATTATTATTATTATTATTATTATTATTATTATTATTATTATTATTATTATTATTATTATTATTATTATTATTATTATTATTATTATTATTATTATTCTTTGTTTCCACCTCAAACCCCATAGCGTTTGTACAGCGTTTTTGTTTAGGCCCCTACTCCTAAAGTATTAGGATAAAATAGTTAAATCATATATCAAATTGAAGCTTAACAAAAGTGTAAAAATTCTTCATTAATTAACCACGTGGTCTTCATTTGAATTTTTAATTTGTAAACTTGATGCAGTCACTTTCATGTTATTGCGAAATATTCTCTTTGGTAAATGCCGTACAGTATGTACCTATCATGAGTTGTGACTTCTTGAGATGAGTCTACGCGTTTGAACATAACTGGATGCAGTCACTTCCATGTTATTGTTAACCATTCTCCATGGTAAATGCAATTCAGTATGTACCTATCATGAGTTGTGACTTCTTGAGAGGAGTCTACTCAAGTCTCTTTTTCTTGTTTTTCTACATACGTTCTGGACCACAGCGCAGTGTCTGTTTCTTCGTTTCCTAACCGAGTTCTGGACGTACACAGAGGCATAGGGTTTTCGTTTAACGAACGTGCGTATATAAATAGGGGTACGTTTTTGACAACGACGACATACCATGGTGTCCACAGAATTACACTAAACTTAAACATTTTGAAGATAATGATAGTTGAAAGCTTCCCTTAAAATATTACTTGCTGTGGTGTTGTAGTTTTTGAGAAATTAGTGAAAAAAAACCTGTCAACGTATGACTGGGACCGAGTTGGTTTGGGACCGAGTTGACCGGGTTCGTTTTTGAGAAATGAGTGAAAAAACTGTCAACGTATGACTGGGACCGAGTTAGTTTGGGACCGAGTTGACCGGGTTCGTTTCAGGCGACAAGCGTGGACGACAAAAATAGAACGCCTGGGATTTGGAATCTTTTACGGGTGAAATCGGGGACCATAACCCTAAACTAACTCAAGTATTTCGCTTTCTTTTCGGAAATTATACCATGACATACAAAAACTCTTTGGCAGGAATACAAAAGCAGCGATTTTATTATTCTGACGTTTCTCTTGTGGTTGAGTGGGTCACTTGTATAGAGCTGCTTATAATAAATAGGCAAAACATTTTGCTTTATAAAAAAGCAGAAACTGAGCAGAATAGTGGCTAAATGTTATAGAGCTACTTATTATAATCAATAGGCAAATTATTTTGCTTTAAAAAATTTGCAGATCAGCAGAATACCTTGAATCACAACTTGTACTTGTATTTGCTGTGTTTAGCTGCTTTTTGTGTTTAAAAAGCTTTAGTGTAGTTTGGTCCTGGGCCGATGGCTTTTAAGGGAATGAATCGCAGCGCTTACGTAATCATGAAATTGTGCTTACGCTAAGCGTATTTAACAGCTTAGCAAGGAATGCGTTCTTGAGCGTCACAGTTCCCAATAAAAAAATGCTACAGTTGACTAATTGTGCTCAACTCCTGCAAAACTTTCGCTGCGAAAACAACAGTGACTTAAAAATTAGATTTGCATTCGCAGGATAATACCCGTGGTTTACTTATGTGCAAAAGTAGGCCGGGGCGACTAGTGTGCTTTAGTGTTAAAGTCGCGACTACAAATTATTGTTTGAGTCACGACTACAAATTATTATTTGAGTCGCGACTACTATTTTTCTCTACTCTGTTATAATCGTGCTCAAACGTTGACCCGACTACCTATCTGGTGAAACACTTAGTTGTGTTGCTTCTTACTATTCGCAACATATAATATAACGTGCGCTTGCAACACTTTGCCGCACAAGTCTTGAGAATCCGTAATTTATCTCGACAAGTGTCGTAGTTGGGTTTGAGGTGAGACTAGTCCAGTTAGTAAATTTCACTAGTCACCCAGGCCTATCATGATGGGAACTTGCTTATTAAGGTTTTATCGCAAATCGCAAAATTTCAAGAGAGGGCGCTGTTGAACCCACACAAAGGTATAGGCGTTGCGAGCACGAGTCGTAGAAACTGGTAGATACCGCCCCATATTCCTTCCCAAAAAGCATTGCGGTTCTGAATCGCGATAAACCTTATGAAAAATCTTGTGCGAATGGGCCCAATGTAGTGCTCTGCTCTGGAAGCAAAGATTCAGTGCTTAGAAGAAGCAGTGAATTCTGCGCTTACGTCAAGCGAAATACACTGCTTAGCAGGGATTTCTTTTGTTTGTGTGCTTCCAAGCTCACACATTTTATTCCGCGCATGCACATTTAGCAGAAAATGGTGATCGTAGGTGCAGAGTTTGGTGGTTACGAGTTCAGTAAAATCCACTCGAACTAGATCAAACATCAAACCACCAACCAAATACAAGGATTTTATCCTTAAGTAGTTTGTCACATGGCAATGGACTCTAAAGATACTGGCATGAACTCAAGAAACCAACCAAATCAAACAATACTGAGTCAAATGCAAGTTTGTACATTATTCAACTAGGGACCACTCATCTTATATACCGCCCTCTATTGACAGTGAAAATCCTTGCAGCACCATATCTCAAGAAGTGCAGGACCAATTTTTACACTGTCTGTAGTGAAGACTCCTTGGGGCATGGACATTAATTTTGAAAAACTGTGACCTCAAGTTGACCTCTACTTCCGGGTTAACCGGAAGTGGGACCATATCTCAAGAGTTACACAACCGATTTAAAAATTCTTCAGTTATAGACTCCTTAGGTCTTAAAATTTATTGGGAAAAACCGTGACCTCATTTTGACCTCTTCTTCCGTGTCAACTGGAAGTGGGACCATATCTCAAGTGCCATTGAACCGATTTTAAAACTTTTTTTCAGTTTAGACCCCTTGGGCATTGGAGATTAGCCTTAGGTTACCGTGACCCCATGTCGACCTCTACTTTCGGGTCAACCGGAAGTGGCATCATAACTCAAGACACTATTCAACATTTCAAACTTTTTTTCAGTTATAGGCTCCTTGGTCATTTTAGCACATAATCTAAGCAAAAGAACACGGAACAGCTTTGTGTTTGTTCACAAACACCTAATGTCTAGTTATTATTATTATTTATGATGATTGTTTGTTTGTTAGTCAATTGATCTGGATCTACTGCAGCGGAAGGATGTGATAGCTAAGAAAGCCAAGTCTGGATTACCCTACTTTGAGATTAATTCTGCTGAATTGGGATTAAGTGGTGGTCAAGAACAGAAGATCTACGCTACAGGCAATCGATTCTACTGTCCTTATTACTCCATCAACTTGTATATTACCAAACTCAATCCTGATTGCCAAGATTTCCTGCAAAAACCAAGGTAATCTAACAATTAACACTCTTTATACTTCGCTTGGTCCCAGCGGCCAGGGTCTAACCAGGACTGCTGGGATGGGCTAATCAGCTTGCACAGATTCTTGTTCAGGAAGTATGTCATGCGTGCAGTGCATAGCAGTGTGAGCGTGATGCATGATGGGACTGTGCATTTTCTGGATAGACCAATGAGCGTGCTTGATACATTTGCCCATCCCAGCGCCTTAGGTTAAGGCAAGGGCGTTGGGGCTGAGTGAATCTTTATACAGCAATCCTTCACCAATCTTGAACTCTTCGTGGCAGCGGACACTGCAGTGGTTCCTGGAAAACTTCCTAACGAGTTGAGCGATTTGCAAAGTAAAAGCCCCATAACCTATGAGAGATCAGACAATCGCCGTGTAGCCCAACCCTTATACCCATTGCTAGTCAGCGCAGTACAAGCCAGGTATCTGCTGCCACCAAGTGTTTAATATCGGTGAAAGATTGCTTTATATATTTGGTTTGGGGTAACACCATGTGTGTATCTACATGTACTTGCCCGGTACAGATTACGTTCTTTTGAGAACTTCTCTTGCTCTTTATTCTACTACCAGATTTTCTGAATTTGGGAGACTTATCAGTTCTGGAAAGGACTGTCCTGCTTTTTAATTACTAGCTCGGCGGACGGTTGACAATCTGATGGGACATACTACTTTAGCTTTAGTGGTTCAAGGGGAATTCTACATAGAAGTAATTGTGTACATGCTACACTATAAGCTTCACTTGAGTTCCGATTTGTCTAAACGTTTTGACTTGTTTGCTTTAGTCGAGAGACTGACACTCCTTTCACGCTAAAACCACACTTTTCTCTCAAAATAAGGATAGGGACTGTGTGCATTTGTCTGTATTTATAACCCCAGAAATGGGTCTTTCGGCTCATGCAATCAACAAAGCTGCTGAGAGCTCACTGCAGCGTCTTCAATCTGTTGCGAAGGCTGCAGCTTGTCTCTTGATTGGAAATACATTGGCATCACATGAAACAATGCATCCACTTCATAAAAACTCATTCTCAATTTCAAGGCACTCCAAGGTTCAGCCAAACTCTACATACAAAACCTGTTGTCTCCCTGTATGCTCCTTGCTTCCCGGTTTCGTCTAGCCAGCTACGGGGACAGGGGTTTTTCCAGTACAGCACCTAGGCTCTGGAATTCACTTCCTTGAAAGCCTCAGGGAAACACAACATCTCCCTCCTTCAGAAGGAACTGAAGACACATCTGTTCACACTTGCTTTCCCTACCACTTGAAAAGTCATTCTTTTCCATCTTGACCGACGCTTTTGAATGGTTTTATATCAGATTCAGTGTGCCTTTACAAGGCTGTGTTGTTATAAGGGAATCAATGTGTGGTGAAGAGGTTGTAAACTAGTGGTTTAAACTCGCCGAGGCTGGTTCTTGACAATTTTAACGAGACGAAGTCGAGGTAAATTATCAAGAACCAGGTCACACACTTTGATTCCCATTCATAAATATAATTTCGGTCAAAAAACATCGACATTTTTTGGTCCAAAAGTAAAAAAAAAATTGCACAAATTATAACTGTTCAATGATTTCCTCCAACACAACACCCCTCTAGCTATGAAATGGTAAGGCCCTCTGGTGAAAACTCCTTCTAAAGAGATTGCTGTGCGCGTCGCGCGTATTGCGAGATGTGGCACAACTGTTCCAGTCGTTGCTCTCGACCAATAGGAATGAATAAACTGTCTTATAAGCACAGGCCAAGCTCGCGTGTCACGCCCATGTTTTAACTGGTGTTATATCATCCGTTTAAACACCCCCATGTGACGCCCTCTCGAATGGATAAACTGTCATGGATATTTATGAATAATTTTCTTCAAAAGTTTTGATTGAAACTACAAGTGATTTGTGTATTTTTGTATGTCCAGGACAAGGATTAATTTCAAGCAGGAGTCTGTATGGTTTGATCCGGAGCCCCATAGCTCAGCTTCTATCAGTACAATGATGTATGATATAGCATCAGCAGCTAGGCTAAGTAGACCCTATAGTAATGTTGACATCAGAGCAACGGTATGGACTGACTTTCTAGAAGCTATTGAAGAGTTTACTCAAACACTTAGAATGGGCTATAAAAGGACTTCAGCTACAACTAGCATGACAACATCAACATCAACATCAACAACAACAACAAGTGTTGTAAACAAACATGGAGTGCAACAGCCAAAGATCCAGGTCAATGTAAGTAAATATAGGTAACCGTTTTGTTGTTTGTGAGACTAAAAATGCTTTAAAGGCAGTGGACACTATTGGTAATTACTCAAAATAGTTATTAGCATAAAAAGTTACTTGGTAACAAGCAATGGAGAGTTGTTGATGGTATAAAACATTGTGAGAAACGGCTCCCTCTGAAGTCACGTTGTATTCGAGAAAGAAGTAATTTTCCACTAAAATAATTGAATTTGATTATGAGACCTCAGAATTAGATTTTGAGGTCCCGAAATCAAGCATCTGAAACCACACAACTTCAGGTGACAAGGGTGTTTTTTCTTCCAGTATTATCTTGCATTACCTATTGAGTTCAAATGTTTACAGGTTTGTTATTTTATGCATATGTTGAGATACACCAAGTGAGAAGACTAGTCTTTGACAATTACCAATAGTGTCCAATGCCTTTAAAGGTACTGGACATGTTGTCAGTTGGTCATTGACGTTGCAAGAGAATAATGACAGAAAAGAAAAAAAACCTTGTTGCGCAAATTTGTGTGCTTTCAAATGCCTAAATTTGTGTGCTTTCAAAAGGCTTCAGGCCTACAGTCTTTTAATATTTGAGTGAGAAATGACCTCTTTCTCAAAAACTGTGTGACTTCAGAAACTTCAATGTTTCATACTATCAACAGCTCTCCATTGCTTGTTACCAAGTAAGTCTTTATGCTAACAATTATTTTGAGTATTTATAATTTAGTGTTGTCATCCTCATGTACAGTCTGTTCTTAGTTGGCCTGCTTTCCCCCTATGGCTCTCCTCCACTTAGATGGATAGTTTAGTTAAATTTTTTTACACTCATGGCCAATGGCCAAATTACAGTAAACATTACACTTTGTACAAGAATAGTTTACATACAAAAATAGATTACATACATGTACATGTATAAACAATAAGCACTTGGCCCTGTCCGTCGCGTCCCTTTCATTAACTCCAAGCATTTGCATGTCATTGAACACGGAGCTCTGCCTCATCTTGTGCGGTCGACCAATGGGTGTAGGCTCGCCCACAGTTACGTTGGTACACCTCTTGACCCAGTTGGCATCCTCCTTTCTCTCCACATGACCAAACCCCCTCAGCCTGTGCCTCCTCAATACGATGCCAATCCCCTCCACTCGGACTCTCCTCAGCTCCTCACTGGACAGACTGTCAGCCAGATACATCCCAGTGCCTTTAAGCCTCTGTTGATCTATACTTGATTTATTGTCTAAATTTCACAACCTCAACAACCAGACACTCAGACTTTGATTAGAGGGCTTTGAAATCTATACCAAGTTGGGCTTAAAAACGTCTAAAGAGCGAGGCCCATTTTCATAGAGCTGCTTAACAGCTTAAGCCGAAAAACTGTGCTTAAAATGTTCTGCTACAAGCAAAACAAAAAGGCAGGATACCAGTCATACATTTTACATGTGACTTATTATTTTTACTTGTAACTTTATTCTGTTTAAAGCATAATTTTATTGTATTAATTTCCATCAGTTATACTGCTACCAAGTTATACTGTTAAAAATTCTACAATATCCCATTTGGTTTACTTTTACCAAATCTACAACATCCTCTCAAGAGACCTTTATCAATAGACCTTTATCACATTGTTATGTACCCTATTTCAAATAACAGTAATGAATGCTAACAATCATTGCGCAAACATGGCACCAGACTATTATTACGTCCAGCATCAGTTTGGTTCCAATAAGTTGGAATGGAGTAAAATCAAGATGGCAACACCTTGATAACCTGTCTATTACACTCCATAACATCTTCATTACCATACACTTTAACAACTGTTCTTCTTTTCCCTTCTGTATTCCACCAAATGTGTTTTCTAGTTCTTTTGTGTTTCTTATTAACTGTTTATTGAATTTCTTTAGATAAAACCAGACATTCCTAAAGAAGTTGTGATTGGAAAGAGTACTGTGAGACAGAATCTCTTTCATCAGCCCGCTACAACAAAACAGGTAAATAATAGGCATCATAAGACTGTCTCAATGCAGTCAATGGTCAGTGCATACAAACTCAGGTATGGCCTTGCCCCTAGATATATCTCAGAATTACTTACTCCCAAAAAGCAACTACTTCTCGAGTTCTTCAATATGGGAATAAAGGGTAGCGACGAGTTATTAAACTTCTGTTTAAAATCGGCGTAGCCGTGCGATAAAGGCCCGAGCCGAAGACAAGGTCCTTTATCATACGGCCACGACCCTGCATGGTTGTAACGGCAGTAGGCCCGAGCCGAAGACAAGGTCCTTTATCATACGGCCACGACCCTGCATGGTTGTAACGGCAGTTTGAGTCACTACTCTTTTATTCCCATTCATAAATGTTTTTTGGGTTAAAAGGCGTTATGAAGTAAGGAACTCTGTAAAACTTGTCCGTTTTCCGTTGTCCTTGAGCCCTGTACGTGTTTTGCATATTTATGACTGAGACAGTCTTATATCTTAAAGAGTGTATCTTTTCTCATTTGGATGGTTATAGACTACATCCCAAGATGACAGTGATGAAGATGTGATTCTTATTGAGGACTCCACTCAACCTGCAAGAGTAAATAAGTCAATACATCATAGTTTCAGTCCCTCAGCATCACATCGGCTCCTACAACTAAGCAGGACATATGAAAAAGGTACATTAAGTAACCATTGGTGACACTTGCAATTAGCCAAATAATCCAGATTCAACTATTTCTCTCATGTTACTCTATTGATGAAAGTGTAGATTATTATTCTGAATCTACACTCAACTGTAGGTCTTAACGAATCTACACTTAACTGTTGATTCGTTAGTTACAAACCAAAGTAAATAGTTCAACTTCAGCAAAACACAACTGAAAACATGTTTTGCACATGATTATTATAAAATAATACTTCCTGTTAAAGGGAAAGTACACGTTTGGTAATTTCTCAAGACAAATATTAACTTAAATAGCCAATAAAGGATGATCTCAAATATATAGATATTACAGTTTTCTAACAGCTGCAGTCCATCCAGGAAACATAAAAAATATAACGAGTCTCTTACCTCACGTTAAACATGGTAAAAATGGGTTTTTCTCCAAAACGCTCCAAGCCAAATTTGGTGTGGAAATGCCAAAGCTGGAGAACCGTGTTCAAAACCGATGGGGGGTAATCGTCACTGGCGTCCAGGGTCATTATAATAGATAAGCCGCTTTTGACTCTTGGCTGAAAAAGCTGCGTGGCCGGGTGCATTTTTGACTCGAGTTATTTATTACTAAATACAAATTTTGAGAGTAAAATGGTTATTAACCGGTATCTGCGATGTCTATTTGGCCATAAAAAGGTAATGGTTGACATATTGAGATCATCTTTTATTGGCTCTTTAAAAACTGACTTGGTAATTAGCATTGGAGAGCTGTTGATAGTATAAAACATTGTGGGAAACGACTCCCTCTGAAGTAACATAGTTTTTGAAAAAGAGGTAATTTCTCACTAAAATATTAAAAGACTTCTAGCTAGAAGTCTTTTATTCCTATCTGAAAGCACACAAATTTGTCCAAGAAGGGTGTGTTTTCTTTCATCATTTTCTTCCAACTCCGATGACCAATTGAGCTCAAATTTTCACAGGTTTGTTATTTGTTTGCATATGTTGAGATACACCAAGTGAGAACACTGGTCTTTGACAATTACCAATAGTGTACCTTCCCTTTAAAGGGTTTGGGTACTTTTTGCAAGACACAAAATACTATGTCCACAGATTTACATTAAACTCACAGTATACAGTATAAAATAGTGGTAGAAAGCTTCCCTTAAAACATTACTTGCTGAAGTGCTTTAGTTTTTCAGAAACTAGTAAAACAATGCCATGTAAATAATTGTTGTCTTGGGAGAAAACAATTATTTTAGCATGTACAACATTTTTACCGGGACTAGTTCTAACGCTACTCTCTTGAAAAAAACATCGCTCTGTGATTTTCACTCTTTTTTTTCTCTCAAAAACTTGACGACTAATGAAGCTGAAATTTGTGTCATGGCCAAAAAATTGATCTACAAAAGTTATCAAACCCTTGATTCTACTTCTTCAGTATCATTTCTTACTTCAAATTACAAAACCGGTTTGTGTGAAGTGTTGAGATCCCCAGCCGTGACACTTGTGTCCTTAAGCAAGACACTTAACCATTGCTTCGTCTTTCGAAAGGGGCCTAAAGCCATTGGTTCCATGTGTTGTGTGACTGAATATTAACTATTTGTACCAAAAGAGTAGTACATGTATACAAATGATTCAAATCTCTTTCCTGATCGCTTGATTTGTTTTCTTCTGGCAGATAAACAACAAACAGCTAAGAAAAGTACATCGCACAGCCATGCTCATAACTTCCCAGGTTATCAACACGACAAGAAGCATAGACACAACAGCAGGCATAGTGGATACACTGATCATAGACAAGGTAAATACATGTGGGCAGATCCTAGCAAACATGGACAAGGCGCCAACAAATACCCTGTGAGGGTAGAGGTTGATGTTGTGTATGAAAAAGCCGTTTGTATACTCCCCAGGGAGCTGAGTGAGACTAAAAAGGAATGTTATTGGCCCAATGACCAGCCGTCGATTTCACAAAACTCTTCCTAACTTAGGATTAATCGTATGACTTGGGACGAGTCCCAATCCTGCACTGTAGCATGCAGACCTTAAGATTAATCCTAAGTTAGGACGAGTTACTCATCCTAACTCGAGATAAGGCCAGTCCTAACTCTTTGTGAAATCGACGGCAGAGGACTAATGAAAATCGCATTGAGATGGTTATTGTGAAATGCCCTACATGTATTAAAGAACTTGTGAATATTAATGGGTGCGTTCGATTAGCTTCCCCGTGTCGACCCGCGGTGCTCACTAGGGTGAGCCCCTGACAAGAGCTAATCGAACGATCACTCACCCTTTCGTGGTGACGTCATGCACCTAGGGCCAGCCCCAAGTGACCCACTCCACAAGCAGGGCACTTGGGGCTGACCCGGGTGAGCCCCTGGAATGACGCCAAAGCTACTCGAATGTACCGGGGGCAGATCGGGGTCGACCCAGGGAAACTAATCGAACACAACCATTGTTTTACATTCATTCTTTGCACAAGGAGTGAATAACAACTTGTGTTTAATTATCTCTATACATGTAGATCTGAATCGATATCAAGCCCACATGGCAAGCAGAGAATTAAACCGAGCAATGGACGACAAAAGAAGCTCCATTCAAAGGTTATTTGGTAAGTTTGTTTTCTTCTTGTGTCCTTAACCCAGGTAATGCAGCCTTGTTACTGATCTACTTATGGATGTTGTATCAAACAAATAATGAATGTAAACCATGAACCCTTAATAATAAAACCCTTGGAGCAGCCGAGGTGTGTGGGCGGAAGGACCAGCTTTATAGTTATTTTAATAACTACAAACTGTGTGGATCAGTGCTGCTGATTTTGTTGAACTACCCTTAACTGTAGTGATTCCTTGGTGGGTTAACTCAGAGTTTGACAAAATAGTGTGAGATTAGTCTATCTGGAACCATTATAATGTGCACAAAAAAATCCTATGAATACATGTTATCTTCACAAATGTGTAAGATATTTAGTGTGGGGGTCCAGGGGACATACAATTCATCTGTTCAGACCAATAGAACAAGAATTGTGCCCAAACACAGTTATTTACCCGTAACACAATCTGCCTTCCCTTCGTGTGCAGTGGGTCAAGCATGTAAATTTTTCCCATGGGTGCTCAGAGGTTATACACATGTACTATGTTTAATAAGCATTCATAAATACCCCAGACAGTTTCGCTACTCCTATTGTTGGCGAGCGTGTCACGTGGGGGTGTTTAAACGGTTGATAATGACCAGCTGGAGCTGTTTATAACTGGCTGGCTTCCGCGTGTCGGGCACGCAAGCTAACGTACGCCAATATTATCACGCAGAATGCAACTCATAGCTATTAGTAAACGGCCTTTTAAGAACTCGTCGCTACCCTTTTATTCATCGGCAAGTGATTATAGCAAACAGAATGATTCCAGAATGATAATGGGATTTACATTTGATGGTTATATACACGTGGGATGATTAATATGACTACTGGTAACTAAGATTTATTACCCACCTCAAGGATAAAACTGATTTAGTTTTCTCAAAGTTT
The DNA here is from genome assembly GCF_032118995.1 of Asterias amurensis. NCBI lineage: Eukaryota > Metazoa > Echinodermata > Asteroidea > Forcipulatida > Asteriidae > Asterias > Asterias amurensis. The sequence goes on along the minus strand of NC_092669.1, from coordinate 9,258,200 downwards.
AATTTGTTTTGCTTGATTGATTTGTTTTTCTAGTCCATCATAACTGTAGCTGGACCTGTGTTGCTCCCTATGTACCTGATGCTAAACGCAAGGAGAAGATTAAATCTCAGAACCCATTGCGTGTACCTGAGATGTATGGATGGGTACGTCGATTGGCTAAACAGAAAGGCTCAGGAAGGCGTCATGTTGTTTACCAAGCACCGTGTGGTCGCAGTCTGGTACGTATACACATATTACCCTTGCATAATGCGAAACGCTACACTCACGCGTACGTTTTCACACACATATAGAACAGCTTTCGTCCAATGTCATTTGCCTCCTTTGACCCCAATGAGGGCGCTTTTTTACCCCAGTTAAGGCGCTTTTTGAGTGTGTGACGTCACATGCAAGGGGTCTGTTGTCACAAACTAATTCACTCAATAATTGTTCTCAAATGTTTGCAGTCAGTAATTACTATACAAATAATGAATTTTTATAAGTGCAATTGTAGGATTTGAAACTTTGCATGGTTGAAATACGATGTGGAAATGTTTACAGTAACACCATGTAATGACTATCTCTAAATGAGTTGGGGTGGTTCTGAAAAGTTTTGTTGGTTTCAATTCGACGTTTCGATCAGTATGCTCTGATCGTCTTCTGGAGTGCAGTAGTGCAAACACTTTTTGGAAGATGGTATACACATAATGAATGTTAATGAGTGCAATGGTGCGAATATGTTCATGAGTTGAAAGATGGAATGTTCTATTCAACGAGGCGTAGATTCAGGCACCCGGGCGCAGTTATATAGTATGTGCCTAGCAGTTTATATCAAAGACAAGTGCATGCAATGATGTGGCATGCACCGTGCAATAGAACAAATCGGATCAAACGAAAAATGCTTGTTGAATTGAACAAAAAAATGCATGGTGAATGACAAAGCGTGCAATGGTACATTCATTTGCTATCTTGAACGGACTATTCTCCAATCAAATGGCAAGGGTCTGCTTGGATGTTTGTATATAAATAATCATATTGCATAAGTAGATGCAATCAAATTTAAAATGATTGTGTTGTTTATGTTTCCTTTCAGAGAGACATGCGTGAAGTAGATCGCTACTGTGAGTATGACTAAGTACAATAATACTTATGTTTCATACAGTGTGCACTTTCCTTACACATCTCTTGCTAATTCTGTATTCTGGTTGGCTAAAAACAAATGATCAATTAAGGTTAACTAATTATAGTCTAGTGCATAAGATTTGCGCCACTGTGAACAAGACTTACGTCAAAACATTGTGCACGCATTATTTCCATGGACAGCTACAAACATGGGTGCTTTCAGAAAATTAGGTTAAACTTCTCTTAGAAGTGATCAGTTTGTTTGGTTTTTTGGGGGTTTTTTCTCTCGATAAGCAGGAAAGACTGTTCATTTGTATGTGCTTCATAGGGTTTTGAGTGTCAGTTGTTGTTTTGTTTTTGAATCATAAATCTTGGTCAACTTCATTTTGACTCGCCCTATGCTTACTGGCTCATCATGTCTGTGTTTATTTGCAGTAACCGAGACCAAGATGACTGACTTGAGTGTAGATCTATTCAGCTTTGATCAATTTGTCATCACAAAATTGTGTAAATATCGTAACAGTCAACGACCATTCCTCAAAATTGCAGACATTTCAGAAGGCGCTGAGCCTGTACCTGTATCGGTAGGTATATTATATATACATGTTTATCCTTGTAGACAGCTCACAATAAAAATCCTGAACCTGTGGGAAATGTTAAATGGTATCTTATAAACAAAATAAAAATGGCTGCACAACTTAATCAGAAAAATAGCAATAATACATTTTGATATGGACAGGTATGTATACATTACTTGAAGGCCCCATTAAAGATTTTCCTAGTTTCAACGACAACATTTTGAAACTATACATGTACATCCTTTTCTCTACCATGTACATGTAGTTGGTGAATGTATCTGCCTGATTTTAGTCAATAAGCCATTTGTGAGTTAGAATAAGTTACCACTTAAATTTGAATAATGTCTTTGTACAATGACTTGCTTGATTGCAATGTATTGCTTACATTTGAATTCCTCAGACTATAGAGACAGTTGCTATGTCAAATGATTCGGGGCAAGCTTTTGCCTAGTTACGTAAGAGATGGTGACCACCCGAACACAATTCTGAATGAATGTGTAAGGCACAATGGCACCAGGGTTTGCTCCTCTGGAGGTTGCTCCGAAGCTTGCCCCGAATCATGTGACGTGGCAACTGTCTCTATAGTCTGAGGGATTCAAATGTAAGTGGTACATTGTGACTAAGCAAGTCATTGTACCAGACAAATCTTACACACCAATGGCTTATTTTATATAACTGACATACAGATCCTTGTCATTTGATTGGTGGAACTTACTTCACGTGACATTCACTATTACTCCCATCCGCACCGGTGATCAAAAAGACCTATTCGCCCATGGGGAATAGCATATCCCATTCAACAGTTAGGATCATCCTTGTTCCCAATGTTTTTGAGCAGTCCAGCGCCGCCGCACCGCTGCTAAAACAAAGGAGCACCTGTGCAAAAGGTTGTGATCCGATTTGTGCATTGGTTGTCTGTAATTTGTGTGATTTTTCATAATGTTATACTTACATGTTAAAATACATCAAATGACAAGGATCTATATGTCAGTTATATTGAACAAATTTTGAGTGGCTTTAATTCGTGGAATGGAAGGAATATTATCGCTTGGTAAAATTTGGACTGTTCCATTTCACTCGGATTCGCCTCGTGAAATGGAACAGTCCAAATTTTACCTTGCGATAATATTCCTCCCATTCCATTCTGAGCCACTTAATATTTGTATAATATGAATTGATGATGCAGTCTTATAATCCTAGTTCATGTTGATTACCATATAGTTGGTCAATGTATATGACCGTGAGCAGCCACCAGCAGTCAAGTATATAGCTCACCGTAAACCTGAGAAAGGATCTAAGATCATCACCGATCCAGGCTTCCTAATCTGCTGTGATTGTACAGATAATTGCAAGGTCAGTTTTAACATTTCAATAGATAGATTGCAAATGGCTGTCGCAGAGTGGACCGTTGCGCCACTCTACTCAGACCAATATCATACATAAAACCCAGACACAAAAATGGAACACAGTGACACCAGATTAGAAATAACAAAGAAACTACAATTTAATGGAAGTACCACACAATAATTTAGCTTCAACAATCTTCCAGTTTTGCACCTTTACATTCTCCACAGCTTAAGGCAATCCGTACAATATGAATTTCATGCATAAGTAAATAAGTTTACGAAAATAAGTTCGCTCAGAAGAGTGGACCCCCAACCCCTTGTCATCATCGGTAGCCCCACGTAAGTCTTCCCGCTGAAGGTTGACCACGCCTCAGAGGACCGTTTAGACCAAGTTTGGTTTAGCGTCACGGGAACTCCTGTAAATGTTACATTAGGAAGCCCTTTACTACAAACAATTCTATTTAAACCTGGTAAAGCTACGCCTTCACAAATTTCACAATGGCCATACCAAAAAGATCAATTAACAACAACAATATGCTTTTATAACGAAAGTTTATCGATGAATCTTTTAGGCAAACAATAATCAACTCTTTAGGCAAAACAATAGTCAATGGCTGCATGCATTTTAGAACAAGGGACATTTTTAGTGAATAACCCTTGGCTTGATTAAATCCCCGTAAAATTAGTTTAAAGTTACTCACAATGCCTTTGGCTTCGACACCGCTTATCCTTGGGTCCGAGATTCCCGGGAGGATTTGCGTTGCTGATGGGCCTTATAAAACACCCGCCGGACCCCTACCCATGCTAGACGGGTTGACACGACACAGCCTCAACGCTGGGCTAGCTGTCCGCTGGTGTTCACACCCAAACAGTACCCTTCTCAGCACCCGCAACGCAAATCTCAACCACAATATAAAATTCCTTTGGTTTTATAGTGCACTCTACGAAACCCATTACAAAAGCATCCCAAATGCATGACGGGACATTCCAACCATAGCGATTCAAACAATTATTGCCCCTCCCATGTTATGCCTATAACAATGCACATTAACTATCAGCCATTTAAAGAAGTAATTTTCCCACATACTGTTACAATGGCATCATCGGACTCAATATTTGCTGAATTGTGCACGGGTGAAGAGCTACCATTGGCTGAGAGTCACACGCAGCGGATACACGCGTACACTTTTCCATTGTTAATACATCAAAGATGGCAGTCGATGTTGCGTTTTGCAACCCATCTATATCTTGGTGGAAATGAATCAAGAACTATGATGTTGACATGTGGCGACGATAAATCTTTCAAATCTTACATCTTGCAAATCATGAGATTGCAAATTTAACATGTGCAATCACCATTCTCCGCTTAAAGCGAAGTGAGCAAAAACTTAATTCGAGTATGTACACGCTTATGCAATAATTCCCTGCTAGCCTATGAAAATAGACTTGACAGAAGCGCTGAATTCCCTGCTTCTGTAAATGCCAATTCCTTGCTTACTGTAAGCAGAACCAGGATATATATTTGGTTTGCGGTAACACCATGTGTAATGTCTACTTGCCAGGTAGATTTTGTTTTTTAAGAGAACTGTCTTGCTGATATTCTTTTTCCGTGGAGTAGATTTTTCAGACTTTTGGGTAACTTCTCAATTATGAGAAGAGCTATCCTGCTTTTGTTAAGCTTACATGTATACATGTAGGAGCAATATTAACTTCACTACCACAGTAGAGTGAGTTCTTAATTGGTCTCAAATGTTTCGACTACCTTGCTCTAGTCATCAGTCTTAAAGTAAGCAGAACCACGAAATTGGGCCCAGTGAGCTTGTTTTGAGTTTAAATTCTTTACATGTTTGTGAAAACTTAACTGTTGGTAATAGCCCAAAATATTTTCATAATTGTTTAGGACAATCGTAACTGTGCTTGCCGGAAACTGTCTGTTGAATCAGCAAAGGCCTTACCTGAAATCAACAAGGATGTTAATGAGATAGGCTATAAATATAGACAACTACACAATCTAGTATCTACAGGGTAAGTTAACAAATTCCCATCTTATCATCATACAATTATTTCTTATTAGGTGTTCGGGCAATAAGCCAGAAAACTTCACAAGGTTAATATATATTTGGTTTGCGGTAACACCATGTGTGTGTCTACTTGCCAGGTAGAGTTTGTTCTTAGAGAACTGTCTTGCTTTATTCTAGTGCCGCGGAGTAGATTGTTCGAGTGTTCGGGAGACTTCTCAGCTCTGAAAAGAACTGTCCTGCTTATTAACTAATACCTGGGCGGATGGTATAGAATAATGCAAGACATTTCTCTAAGAACAAACTCTACCTGGCAAGTATGTAGACACACGCATGGTGATACCGCAAACCAAATATATGTTGATACCTCACCATGCAATGCCTCAAACCCTATTCACAAAGTTAGATTTACAAAAGAAGATGTAACTGTTTCGTCACGATGACGTCTTCAGGTTTTGGAATTCATTAAACCAAGTTTTAATATTTGTAAAATCATAACTCCTGAACCCACATCGCTTTCTTTGAATATTTAAATCTTTAAAAAAGAGATTTTTGGTTGTCTCTTTTTAGGGTTATACAAAGATAGTATAGGGGTTCAATTTTAATCGTGTGTGTGACATAACGTGAACTCTACTGACTTTTAAGTTAAAAAGTTATGGTTTTTTTAAAGTTTTTTTTACAATGTTGTAGTCTTACAAGGGATTGGTCTGTTGGTAACAGACATCTGTTCCACCAGTGCAAATACTGTTGGTTCCAATCACACCCAAGTAATTTGCCTGCTGTGTTTTTGTAATACTCAAACTATCAAACTGGTTTTGGTAACTATTTTGAAGGCACACAGTTTTACCTGAACTCTCAATTTATTTATTGTTTGCATCCAGAATATATGAGTGTAACAGTAAATGTTCTTGCTCCAAGCAATGTCACAACAAAGTAGTTCAGAATGGTCTTCGTCTGCGCTTACAGGTCTTCAAGACTGAAAAAAGGTAGGATAGCCATTATGGTTTGGATGATATACATGGGACTGTACCAGCTTGTCACCTTTGTCACAGAGCAGCCATGTTTACACAAAATAAATAAAGCAGTGTTAGGGTTTTCAGGCATCAGGGGTTAATGGACCCTTTTCATGAAACAAGCTAATTACATGTACGCATGTGTACAGACCCTGTTGGATGGCAAATGCTATACAGTTATGCACTAAGCAGGCGCACAATCGTGTCTGTGTCACTCAGCCATTAGCCGTGTACAAAAGTGCGATGTTCCCTCATTTTTGTCAACCAAAATGTTAGTGCGCACTCGCTATTTGCAATTTGCATATTTCATGAGGGTCCATTGTATTGATTGTTCTTGCTGTGTTGTAGTAGGTATTAGCAATATAAGATTGCAAACGAGACATCATAGTGCTCTTGCCTTTATGTTTTGTTTGTAGTAGTCCCACATCTGGCAGGAAATACTGTATGTTACAGCGTCAGGAACGTCACTGGGTGATGGACATGTGCGCTATATAAGAAGCCACAATTATTATTATTATTTTTATTACTGTTTGCTGATTGAAGGAAGAGATAGCAAACTGCAACATTGTAATGTACATGATTTGTTTCCTTCAGATAATAAGGCAATGTACAATGTACAAAATATTGGAATGTGTGACATACATGCTTGTATGGTGTTTTAGTAACTCTACTCAGTTGATGTTGCAAGACTTTTGAGACGCTGGTGGCAGCAGACATAACGATCCCTTTTGCAGCTCTGAGTATGTGCGCACATGCTCAGTATTGCGCAGGTAGATCTGAGTACGCGCACATGCTCAGTATTGCGCGAGTAGGTCTGAGTACACGCACTACTGGCAAGAACTGTTAAAAGGGACCATCCAAAAGTCTCCCATTGATACTTTTCTTTCTAATGGAAATCACTGTTTGATACACACCAAACTAATGAAAAACATTTCTTCACAAACTTTTGACCAATCTATCTTTTGACTTCTAGCGCGTCCAGTCGCTCCTAACTGTTTCAGACGTCAAACTTGTTATGTACTTCATTCAGAATTTGGTTCAGCGTGACTCTGGAGCGCCTGTCTGAACTGGGTGTTAATTGATTATGTTTTGTATCAATCCCTGCTTACAGAGGATGGGGTCTACGGTGCTTAGATGACATACCACAAGGAGCCTTTGTCTGTATCTATGCTGGCCAACTATGGGGTGCTGAAGAAGCAAACATTAGAGGCCAGAAATATGGAGATGAGTACTTTGCAGAGCTGGATCATATTGGTGGGTACTTTTATCTAGGGTGCATTTGATTAGCTTCTCTGGGCCAACCCCGGTCTGCCCCTGATATCCTCGAATAGCTTTGACATAATTCCAGGGGCTCACCCGGGTCAGCCCCCAGTGCCCTGCTTATGGAACGGGGCACTTGGGGCTGGCGTGAGGTGTATGTTGTCACCACGAGAGGGCGAGTGTTATTGTTCGATTAGCTCTTTTCCGGGGCTCAGCCGAATGAGCACCGCGGGTCGACCTGGGAAGCTAATTCAATGCACTCATAGCGTTTTACACCTTAACACATCCGAAGGGCAATTCAAAACACTGTGAGAAACGGCTCCCTCTGAAGTGATGTAGTTTTCGAGAAAGAAGTTATTTTCCATGAATTGTATATTGAGACCTCAAGTTTAGAAATCAAGCATCTGAAAGCACACAACTTCGTGTGACAAGGGTGTTTTTTTTTCTTCCATAATAATCTCGCAACTCGGGCAACCAATCAAGCTCAAATTTTTTATGTTGAGATACACCAAGTGAGAAGACTGGTCTTTGACAATTACCAATAGTGTCCAGTGTCTTTAAGCAGCTCTATGAAGATGGGCCCAGAAGTTGAATGTGATGCTCTTAACCACTCGGCAATGTCACAAATAAAGTATGACATGTTGTTGATGTTGATTGCAGAGATTGTCGAGAATAGCAAAGAGGGATACGAGAGTGATGTAATGGAAGATGAAGGGATATCAAAGGATTCTAGCTCATCAGCCTCAAGCAGCTCAGAGCAATGGTAAGTCAACATCATGTCAAGTCTTTGCAAAAGGAATTACATGAAGATAACAGGTGTGAGTTGCAAAACAAAAAGGTTGTTTTATTTTGAAGGATTTGGGCACTTTTTGTAACACAAAAAGGTTCTGATAATGATAGTTTTTGTTGTTGGTATTTGCAGCCTATCATCTGATGATGAATATCATGTAGGTTCTGATGATAGTGATATATCATCTGTTGCTGTAGATGTGGAGAACCATTCTGATGATAGTGTTGTTATGTAAGTATAGCATGCAGAGGCTACTCTCATATTTCCACAATCTGCAAATAGCCTGTTGTACCAGGCCCAATTTCATGGCTCTGCTTACCGCCGAATTCTGTGCTTATGATCACGATTCCCCGCTTATGTGCAAGCGCCAAAGCCTTGTAAGCGTAGAATGCCTAGTGTTGTTGAGTACACACGCACAGAAGCCAAAATTCACCGCTAGCTCGTGAAATACGCTTGCCATAAGCACAGAAGTCCATGCTTCCTTCCGTAAGCGCCAATTCTGTGCGGTAAGCAGAGCCATGAAATTGGGCCCAAATTGCAAGTTAGTCAGGATTACATAATTGACAAACTCATTTGTGATGTGGTCAACCAATTAGTCCTGTTAAACCCGGTTCATACTTTCTGCAAATGCTTCATGCAAAAGGGAGCGTGTGCCGATTATTATGATACTAAAATTCACTTTTTTTTCCTTTTTTTTTTCCTTCTTTTTTTTAAAAATGTTATATCTTATTTGATATTGGCACCTTCCTGATAATTACATGTAACATCAACAAGTAAAAATGTAAAAAGGTGTAATTGTTTATGCCCCAAAAGTTGAGTCTGATAAGCGTTAGTGTCGTTCAGACTGTGTATTCATTCAGTCGATGCGGAGCATCGGATGATGGCCCTCCAAACACAGTGGTCCTCCATTTCTGTACGCAGCTCTTCCCGACGCAGTCCAGAGTCCCGGCACAACATAGGTGGTTTGTGGTCTGTGACCTTGAGTAGGGGCCCATAGCACAAGCTTGCTCACTGCTAGCTCATGTGTATTCCATAAGAGATTATTCTCGTCCCCTTGTTTAATGCATCCAAATTGGTGTGAAACCTTTTTGTATTCTTTTCGAATGCCCTAAATATTTTGCTCTTTGTAGATTGGTACTTGTGGTTTGATCGTATCTTAAACAGCCAATAATGGATGATCTCAAATATATAGATATTACAGTTTTCTAATAGCTGCAGTCCATAGGAAACAGAAAAAAAATATAACGAGTCTCTTACCTCAAGTTAAAACATGGTAAATTTCTGAAAACCGTGGGGTCAAACAAACCCGCCCGACAAAGGAATCGTGACGTCAGTGGCGGCTATTTGATGTGGAAAATAGCGCCATCAGTTTGCCAAAGCTGGAGAACTGTGTTCAAACCCAATTGGAGAAAATCGTCACTGGCGTCAAGGGGTCATTATAATAGATAAGCCGTTTTTGACTCTTGGCTGAAAAAGACGCGCGGCCGGGTGCATTTTTGACTTGAGTTATTTATTATTAAATGCAAACTTTGAGAGTAAAATGGTTATTATCGGTATCTACATGTACGATGTCTATTTAGCCATAAAAAGGTAATAGTTGAAATATTGAGATCATCCTTTATTGGCTGTTTAGTACTTGAAGTTATGAAGTTGAAGTTGATGTAAGGTTTTCATGAGCTTGTTATCTCTAGCACCTCCTTGCTCTTTGTACAGACAATCCATCTACATGTACCTCTACCTGTTCACAGAAACACTGGTTCTACACAATAGGGAGGTTTCACACACCTACGGATACTAATAATTATTTTGAGTAATTACCAATAGTGTCTACTGCCTTTAAGTTCATCATTTCTTTATCTGCACCAAACGATGTGTCCGTTTTCAAGACCTAACTACTTGTTTCCTTGCGTTCATAGGTATTGAATCAAATTACTTGTCTCATTTCTTTTTAAGTGCTGTATAACACGTTGTGTTTAATAACGTGACAACTTCCCTGTTTATTCCTCATGGTAATGGTTGCCATAACACTAGGGTCAAAGGTCAAAGTGGTGATAGCACAGCTACTAAGATGGTGTTTCGTAGACAGCAGCAATCTGAGCAAGGAACTGGTAGCATGGTTGAGGGAAGTTGTTGGTAAGATTCAATGTATGTTGGTGTCATGTTCACCTCCAAAAACCCCTTGCTAAAAATAATAATATCAAAGTCTCATAGCGCACGTATCTACCAAACAAGGTACTAACAATAAACAAACTTTCAGAAAGATGAATTCTGAGACCCAATTATGTAGCACCTAATAAGGGTTTAAAAGGTGCTACGGCAGATACAGCGCCCAAGCCAGGAACACCGGGGCAACCCCTTCTCTTTTTGTTAAGTACACTGGGTTCTTTTACATAGACATACTGATGTTGGTGTTACAGTCTGTCCCTGTGTTTGTATTTTTTGTGGGTTTTCTTAAAGGCACTGGAAACATTTGGTTATTGTAAAAGACTTGGTGTACATGTATCTCAACATACACGTATGCATAAGATAACAAACCTGTGAAAAATTTGAAGTCAATTGGTTGTCAAAGTTTTGAGAGAATAATGGAAGAAGAAAACAATCCTTGTCACACAAGTTGTGTACTTTCAGATGCTTGAATTCGTAACCTCAGCTGAGGTCTCGCATTCAATTCGAATATTTTAGTGAGAAATATATTTCAGACGCAGTCGTTTGTCACAATGTTTTATACACTCAACAGCTCTCCATTGCTTGTTACCGCAAGTAAGTTTTTATGCTAACAATTGTTTTGAATAATTACTAACATGACCAATAGTGTCCAACGCCTTTAAACTTGTTAATACTTTACTGTTACTGTTAATTCTATGTTCACACATCATGCTCTTTATAACCCATTCTGAACCTAAAACTTTGGATGGCGTAACAATGCTGCACAATAATCCTAGTATTCCATTTTGGATTTACCCATACACCGATGTTTGTTAGCACCGATGTGTGTTAGCACCGTAGAACTCAGTACTTTCCCGAATCCTGTGAACAAAATATCACAGGCATGTAAAAAATAAAAAATTCACAGGACTTGGGAAAGTACTGAGTATACAGTGCTAACACACATCGGTGTATGGGTAAACACCAAAATTAATATTCTTTATCCCCGATGCAAATTTAACATCTCTTAAATCCTAGTATTATTTTGTTAATAATGAGTTTTATATTGACATTGAAATGGCACGGTACTTGGTACAGCATCAACATAATGATAATGCTATGGTTATGGCTGTATTGTTACTAACCTCACAGTGATCACATACATCACATTTAAGCATTTTCCACACAGTATCTCTTACATGTGTACACTGTAGTTATTCCAGTGGAATACAGCCCAGGGGAGGCCCCAGTTTGTTTTTTACCCCTTTTTTCTTGGCAAAAGTTCACACTGTCCCAGCCTTGGTCCCTAATCCACAGGGTTCTGACAGCAAGGATAACGAGTATCCCTAATAGCCCCTGTGCTGTGTAAAGGAAAAAGGTCTCACTTCAAAACATAGCTCTTTCAGGAAAAATACTGAATTTTAAAGCGCCTTAAGCATCACTGAGTGACGGGTATGAGTGCTACAACACACTGTAAGAAGCTGCTTTTATTATTATGCTCTATCTGTACTGCAGGTTACTACCATGTAACATGTACAATGTGCATGTACAGGTGTACATACATGTATATAGTGTTTTGATTTTGTTCGTTCTTACAATACCAGCCTGTTAAAGACCCAGTTGCCTACTCTTTTATTCCCTTATTCCCTCAGCGATACTTAGATTACATGAAATGTAAATGTTTGTTTGCTGTTATCAATCTTACAGGTCAGTAGAGTTTCCTGAGAAAGCTTCGTCTCAGAGTAAAGTTGAAGCGTGGGTAAATAGTACTCTATCAGACCCAGTAGATACACCCACAGAGGAGAGTGGAAGGGCAACAGGTAAATCAGATGCTCTGGTTGGCTCCTATGGGCAGAGAAGTGGACTCAATGACTACAGTACAGATAGATCAGCAAAGAACTCAACCAGCAGTCAAGAAAGCAAATCGGTTGCTAGGAAAAGTTCAGGGGCTAAGAAAGAACAGAGTGCTGTCAAGAGAGGAATGAAAAAAGAAAACTACAGGGAAGGGGCTGATGAATCCAGTAGAGGTAATTATTATAATAATGATGGTAACTGGTTAGTATAGACCTTTATCACGCTGTCACCATCTTGGTTATGTTCCCTGTTTCCAATAACAGTAACGAATGCTAACATTCATTGCGCAAACATGGCACCAGACTTATTATTTCGTCCAGCCCCAGTTTGGTTACAATGAGTTGGAATGGAGTAAAATCAAGATGGCCACACCGTGATAAAGGTCTACATTTACAGTGTCTGTGTCAAAGTGCTTTACATTATTGCCCCGGTCATTGGTTTACTTGCTTTGGTTTACTTTGGTGCTGAGGCTTGTCGCTTCAGCTTATGTGTCCCTTTTTACTGCATTGGATTCGCGTTGATAAGGGCAGTATTTCAGCGGGTGGTGTATCCAATGTTTTTTAAGTTCTGACTGGAACGATTGATGAGGCATTAATGGTGATTTCTGGAAGGTTGCGCCAACTATTTATGCTCTGCACTGAAAATGGCATCTGCCTCTGCTTAGATTTGCAGTGGGGCTTCCTTATTTTGAGCCTGTGTCCCCTTGCATAGCCTCAAATCCATGCATGATTTTGTATAGTTGAAGAAGATCATGCTAATAACATTCCTGTAATCTTTCTCAGCTCCCCTGAGAGTGTAAAGAAATAAATTTATTGTTATCAAACACTGTAAAATTACAGTTCTCATTCTCTTTTCGATACGTGTAATGGGTTATTTTATGCGTTACACAACACATGGGACCAATGGCTTTATGTCCCATCCGAAGGATGAAGCAATGGTTAAGTGTCTTGCTTAAGGACACAAGTATCAGGGCTGGGGATTCGAACCCTCACTCTGCTGATCAGAAACACCAGAGTTTCTGTATGTTGAAAGTGCCTTGAGCGTCACTGAGTGACGGATGCACGCGATACACATTAGAAGCCACTATTATTATTATTAATATTATCATTATCATTATCATTATCATTATCATTATCATTATCATTATCATTATCATTATCATTATCATTATCATTATCATTATCATTATCATTATCATTATCATTATCATTATCATTATCATTATCATTATCATTATCATTATCATTATCATTATCATTATCATTATCATTATCATTATCATTATCATTATCATTATCATTATCATTATCATTATCATTATCATTATCATTATCATTATCATTATCATTATCATTATCATTATCATTATCATTATCATTATCATTATCATTATCATTATCATTATCATTATCATTATCATTATCATTATCATTATCATTATCATTATCATTATCATTATCATTATCATTATCATTATCATTATCATTATCATTATCATTATCATTATCATTATCATTATCATTATCATTATCATTATTATTATTATTATTATTATTATTTTATGATTTCTAGATTCATCGACATCTTCAATGATTAACTATGGCTACAACACAAGTCCTGGTAAGGTGCTTGACCATAACCAGCTTGAAGCTTTCAAAAGACGCTCCCTTACTGGCAGACTACACATGCGCAAAAAATCTAAAGGTCAGTATTTAGCTGCAATGTAAAGTCATAAAGTCATAAATGACGGGTCTTTGGGTCACACCAGGTCATGGTGTTACCGCATGGTGTTACCGCAAACTGTTCCATATCGTATTTCCACCATGCAAAGTTTCAAATCCTACAGGTCTTTATAACGGATAAAAACCAAAAACCTTTATTGTTGAGAGTATAACACCTTTATAGTGGCCTGTCATGGCCTAGTGGTTAAGAGCAACTGGTTCAAGCTCTGGTGTTTGGTAAGCAGAAAGTGGGTTCGAATCCTGATCGTGACACTTGTGCCCTTAAGCCAGACACTTGATCATAATAATAATAATAATATTTAGAAATTTATTAAGCGACATATAGTGGTCCAGCTCAAAGTTCAAATCAACACACAATTTGTTGTTTGCTAATATCAGTTTATTGGATCCAGCTTCTCAATTCCAACACAAAACATCTACTTCCAAACTTCTGTAATCTCTATGAAATCGTGAAACCGTAAACCGCAAACCGCATAAACCGATTAGCTGTAATAAACCACAAATAAATAACACTTATAAATATATTGTTTAACAAGAAATAAATAAACTTTGGAACAAATTAACTGTTTTAAATCATTAATCCTTGCAGTGTGAAAGGGTGAACACAATTGGAAAAACAATAAAATGTAGTACAATTGAAATTTGGAAAATCTACTACTGTGAATACTTGCACAAAATCCTAAAATGAGCTTCCAAAGTACATCAAAATTTACTGATTAAAGGTCTCTCAAATCTCTGGAATGACAGTATCAAATATAAATAAGCACAGTATATTCCACATTTACTAAAATGAAACAAAGCAAAAGATTTAACTCACCAAAAGTAACAGCACAAATTGCCACACTGTCTGCCTGGCCACTATAGACTTAACACATATGTTCACTGTATGAACTCCTGTAGGCTAGTGAGCCACACCTTACCATGCTATAGCACTGCCAGAGGTCAATGTTCACTCAAGCAGGCACAAACTGATTTGCATAAGCCTGCAACTCTTAAACTTTACAAAAACTCTGCTGGGCCTAGAATTTGGTCCTTACATCCCCGCCCCTCAATTGTGGCTCTACACAATGAAATAAAACATTAATATAAGACCAAATTTAAAACAAAGTCCAAAATAGTTCAATAATGTCCAAATCGAGTTCAAAATGTTCACTGACTTGCGAAACTTTTAGACAGTTCATTGAGAATCTAGCCATCACAGTCGGCTTCCAGAATTAAGCAAAGCTTCTGCACTGGTCGTTCCATCAATGAAGTGGCTGTTTTCACTTTAACCATACGTACCAGACCCTTGGAGTCCTCCTTAGTACTAACGACTCTTCCCAAGGCCCATGATCCTCTAGGTGCGTTGTCAATTAGCAGGACGATGTCACCAATCGAGACATTCCGTCTTGGTTTCAGCCACTTCTGACGCTCTTGAAGGAGAGGTAGATATTCAGACACCCATCTTTTCCAAAATAGGTCAACAAGGTACTGGACTCTCCGCCATCGTTTGCGTGCATAACAATCATCCTTGGAGAATTCACCCGGAGGAGCACCTGTATTGTGAGCTAGCAACAAGTCGTTTGGCGTCAGTGCTCGCAAGTCATCCGATTGTGTTGAAGAAGCAGTAATTGGACGGCTATTCAGGACGGCTTCCACTTCACATAGCAACGTGTGTAGGCCTTCATCGTCAAGTCGGTGCTTAAGCTCATACAACAGTCCATACATTATCTTTCTCACCGAACGAATTAATCTCTCCCACACTCCCCCGAAGTGAGATCCTGTAGGAGGGTTGAATTCCCACTTGATGCCTTTATCACACAGGGTATCTCTTATACTGGATTGCTTAAGCTTAGCTAGCTCCTGACGTAACTCCTTCTCGGCTCCCACCAGATTTGTGCCATTATCTGACCTGATAAACTTCACCATTCCTCGTCGGGCCACAAACCTTCGAATTGCGTTTACGGCAGAATCAGTGTCGAGCGAGGAAGCTACTTCAAGGTGAACTGCACGAGAAGAAAGACATGTAAATATTACTCCATACCGTTTCACTGCTGCTCTGCCACGTTTCACCATCAGCGGCCCAAAGTAATCCATGCCTGTGTTAGTGAATGGAGGCTGGTTAGCTTCAAGACGCTCAGTTGGTAGGTTTGCCATCATTTGCTCGATTGGCCTGCTCTGATACTTCCTACAGGTTACACATCTGTATGCAATCTTCTTGGAGGCGCCAGTTGCTCCAAGTATCCAGTACTTTCTTCTCACATGTGCAAGCATCGCATTTTTCCCTAGGTGACCTACATCTCTATGTGCCTCGTAGAGTAGCAACATTGACACCGGTGAATCCTTTGGTAGAATTATTTGATGTCTTGCGCTGAACTGAAGAAAGACTGCTCTGTCAATCCGTCCTCCAACTCTCATGATTCCATCTACTAATATCGGACTTAGCTTGTAGACAGGGCTAGATTTAGCAACACTTTGATTTGCTCCCTTAGTGCCTTGTAGACAACTCAGCTCATCTGAAAAGGCCTTTCCTTGAACATACTTAACCAAAGCAACCTCAGCGGCCTCGAGCATGTCAGGAGTCAGGTGAACTACAGGAACCATTTTGTCATCACGCTTGGTGTCATTTCGCTGTGTCTTAAGTTGTAAGAATTTGCGCTTGGCAAACAACACCCATGCCATCACTCGTCTAAGTTGGTTCCAGCTGGAGTATTTGGTCAGCAACCTGTCGTATATTGAGGATGATTCATCAGCGACGACTGCACCACTCACTGCTTTGACTCCTGGGTCATCAACATCACTTTGAATCAGAGCCTGGCTCGGCCAATGTTCTTCATTTTTCCATAAGAACTCGGGACCTTTCAGCCAGCGTTGATTACTCAAGAAATTGTTGACCCGTAGCCCCCTCGAGGCATCATCCGCTGGGTTGACCTTTGTCTCTATATATCTCCACTGACTAACATTAGAACCTTCCCTGATCACTTGCACTCTGTTGGCTACGAATGTGTGGAGACGGGTCGCATCATTGGAGATGTATTTCAGAACTGCAGTACTATCTGTCCAGAAAAATGTGTCGTGTATCTGATCATCCAACTCATCCTCCAGCATCTTGTTTATGCGAACTGCCACGGTCGCTGCTGTCAACTCCATTCGTGGCACAGTCACCTTTTTTAGAGGAGCGACTCTAGACCTTGCGCCCAAAAAGGAGCAGTGAATATGTCCCTTAGTAGTTACCTGACGTAGATAGGACACGACCCCATAACCACAATCGCTAGCATCACTGAAGTTGTGTATCTGACGTTCGGCAGCCTCAAACTTCAACGGCTTATAGCATCTCGGTACCATCATTTCTTCAAGCTTTGGAAGATCCGTCAACCATTGATTCCAAACACGCAAGTCATTTCCTGTAACTTCGGCATCCCACTCGATATTCTCCTTACACAACTTCTGCAGCAGGTTTTTGACTGGTAGAATGACAGGACAAGCAAATCCCAAAGGATCATAAACAGAGCTTACGATTGACAAGATGTTCCTTCTCGTAGGATCCTTGGTCGTCACTGAAATCTTAAAGCCCAACGAATCCGATTTCACATCCCAGCTAACACCCAATGCTCTTTCACGAGGCATCTGTTGAAAGGAGTGATTCACATCTAGCTTGGGCCTTTTAGTAGAGTCACTTGCAGGCACGGCTTGCATCACAGCGTCGTCATTGCTGATCCATTTGGTTAGATTAAACCCTCCTTTCTTACAAAGTGCTGTCAGTTTGGTGATCAGATCAACTGCATCTTCTGTGGACTTGACCGACTTCAAGCAGTCATCAACATAGAAATTTCTAAAAATCGTCTCTGCTGCTACAGTGTTGCCTTTGTCGGTATCGCTCAGTGCTGTGAGCCTTAAGGCGTAGTTTGAGCACGATGGAGATGACACAGCACCAAAAAGATGAACCTTCATTCGATAGGGTGTAGGCTCCTTACTTAAATCTCCATTCGGCCACCAATAAAAACGCAAATAGTTCCTCTCCTGCTTGGGGACGTGAACTTGGTAGAACATCGACTCAATATCACCCATTATGGCCACACTTTCCTGTCTAAATCTCAGCAAGACACCGATAAGATGATTCGTCAAGTTCGGACCAGGAAGAAGGAGATCATTCAGTGCAACTCCATTATAACTGGCTGTACAATCAAAAACAACTCTAACCTTGTTGGGTTTTCTAGGATGATATACGCCATGATGGGGTATGTACCAAACTCGTCCATCTTGCGTGTCTACCTCAGCTGCGGGCACTTCTTCAGCATATCCTTTGTCCAGGACGTTCGATATGAAGAGATTGTAATCGTGGTGGAACTTTTGATTCCCCTTCAACTTCCTCTCCAGGCTTATAAGACGCTTCAATGCCATAGCAGAATTGTCGGGCAGACGTACATCTTTCTTGAATGGCAGACTAATTTGGTAGTGACCTTCGACAAACTTACATGAGCCGCCAACCTTCTCCATGAATGACTTGTCTTCGTGGGACCATTCCCGTTTGTCATCGATCGTACGTTCTGGAAAGTCGTAGTTGAGGCTTTCTCTTATTAACATGTTGAGCTTCTTGATCTCCTCGTACCTTTTAGCGGCAACATCCACAAAATTCACAGAGAATGGTTGACAATTCCGAACTGACCTCACAACATTCCAAGCGATCCATCCAAGTGCTGTCTTTGTTGCATGAGGGCTACCCCGCGGTCCCGTTCTAACTTCCAACGGTGAGTACGCATCAGGAACATTGTTACCAATCAATAGGTCGATGCCAGCATTGATTTGTGGCATATAGACATCTTTCAAGTGTTTCCAGTGAGAAACATCATCGTGAGTAGGTATGTGATGTCGCTTAACAGGAAGTTTATCCTTGGTGTAGACCCTCGGAATATTGACTTTGACTGTAGAACTACCATTTAAACACCGTACTTCTAAGCCTTCAATCAAGTAAGTATCCATGTTGTGCGGCTCTCCCATGGTGTCCAGTCTAATGTGCATTCGTCTGCCCACGCCACATAACTTCTTCATCAGAGATTCACTGCAGAATGACACGCTACTTCCAGGATCCAGGAATGCATAAGTTACAACATCATTTAACCCATGAGCAAGCCTCACACGAACTGGGACGATAGCCATCGTACATTGGTTCTCATTTTCGTTGTCACATGCTACGTTGGTATACTCACAACCGATGTTACTCCCAGGCACGGCACTTGAATCCCTCACGTTTCTTGAAAACTGTGCAGGCCTTGAAGTATCATTCTGATTTATGTGAAGAAGAGTAGGGTGTCGACCCTTGCAAACATCACACGTAGCCTTCCTGTTGCATGTCCTCTTCATGTGCCCCATCTTAAGACAACCAAAACAAAGACGCCGCTTTCTCAGAAACTCGATGCGCTCACTCCAAGGTTGTTCTCGCAATTTGGAGCATCCTATCAACAAATGTGAACCACCACAAGACCAACACACCTTGTCAACATCCTTAGCGGTATTGAGATCCGTAGTTTCACTTGTTGCCATGGTGATTTTAGGCCTGGTGTCACAACGATTGGCGGGTTTCTTCTGGCTTGTGGTTGACAAAGCATCTCTACCATAAACAGGGTCGTTAACCTTCTTGGACTCGAACCTGACAAATTCTACTAGATGATGAAACTTTACCATTTCTCCTTTGTACTTGCACTGCTGCACACGAGACCTCCATCTGTCATGATAATTGTAAGGTAGCTTCATCACCATGGACTTGATGTTCTCACTATGCTCCAAGTACTGCAAACTACCAACGCATTTGACGGCACTCTCACACTCCTGAAGAAAGATTGCAAAACCATCGAGAGCCTTCGGGTTATCTGCCTTGATTTGCGGCCATGAAGCAGCTTTCTTGATGAATGCATTAGCTATCACCTCCGGATTTCCATATCGTTCTGTCAGCTCCTTGACGGCTGCTGCGTAGCCAGTAGGGCCATCCAGATAACTGTATCCAGTAACTATTTGGTGTGCCTCGCCTGTAGTAAACTGCTCGAGGTAATAAAGCCGCTCATCGTCAGTGTCACACAACTTAGCAATTCTGGCGCTAAACATCCTCATAAAGCGCTTATACTCAATCGCCTCACCGCTGAATCTTTCCATCTCGATTTTTGGTCGTTGCAAATGCCTAATCATCTCATTCACGGATTGACCACCCACGTCATCTTTAATCACTGCTACCCCATCTTGGTGGCTCGTGGGCTGTACATCCTCATTGACAGAATCTTGACGTTGTCTACCTGTGGACTGACGAGGCTGTGCAACACCATCAACGATTTGTTGTACACCACTGACATCAGGGACTTCTTGTCGAGGCTGACTTGCCGGTTGCTGTAACAGTGGAGTACCGGCGGTCTTAGGCTCAGGTTTTGGAGGCGGTTTATTTAGAGCAGCAACGTCATACTGATCTAAGAATTTCTCGAAGGAGTCCATCCAATGAGCTGCAGTCTCCGAGGCTTTCTCTGAACTTGGCCTTTCACCATCCCCTGTAGCATCTTTGGATATGTCAGGTTTGGTTTCTTTTACGGCTGCACCGGCGTTCAATTCAGATCCCCCATCCGAGGCCCTTGTAACTTCACTACAATTTCTGCTTGTCTTTTCTAACTTCTCCAAGACCTTACACTTCGCCTCGGCCACAGCAACTTCAGTCTTAATCTCAATTTCTTCTTCTAGTTGTTTCAACTTCATCTTTTCAATCTCAAGAGCTTGCATCGCTTTCAAAGCCTTCTGGCGTGTGAGTAGCTCTACTTTCTTCTGCTCTTCTTCAATGAGTAACTGGGATGCTTTTGACCGTTTTGATGATCTAGAAGATTTTGACGACATTGGAGCTTCTTGCTTGACCAACCAATCTTGAATCTTTTGGTTTACGTTTGAAAGCCAGACCTCCTTATCCGTGTACCAATCCTCCTCAAATTGTAGACGTTCAACGTCACTCAGCCACTGGCAGTAATCATCATAACATTTCATGAACTCCTCAAAGACATCCATCCATTCCTTATATGCGTCCTTTGTTTCATCAAGAGACGGATTGGTTCCCAACTTGTCTCGAAGGGAATCAGACTTCAATTTAGCAGCTCTCCAAGCCTCTCCTAATCGCTTGTACTTGAACTCTTTATTATAGGCAGCACCTTTCTGTGTAGCTTTCTTCTTACGTTTAGACGTCATTGTCAATGCCAAATTACAACTGTCTTTTTGCTAATGCTATAGTGGTCCAGCTCAAAGTTCAAATCAACACACAATTTGTTGTTTGCTAATATCAGTTTATTGGATCCAGCTTCTCAATTCCAACACAAAACATCTACTTCCAAACTTCTGTAATCTCTATGAAATCGTGAAACCGTAAACCGCAAACCGCATAAACCGATTAGCTGTAATAAACCACAAATAAATAACACTTATAAATATATTGTTTAACAAGAAATAAATAAACTTTGGAACAAATTAACTGTTTTAAATCATTAATCCTTGCAGTGTGAAAGGGTGAACACAATTGGAAAAACAATAAAATGTAGTACAATTGAAATTTGGAAAATCTACTACTGTGAATACTTGCACAAAATCCTAAAATGAGCTTCCAAAGTACATCAAAATTTACTGATTAAAGGTCTCTCAAATCTCTGGAATGACAGTATCAAATATAAATAAGCACAGTATATTCCACATTTACTAAAATGAAACAAAGCAAAAGATTTAACTCACCAAAAGTAACAGCACAAATTGCCACACTGTCTGCCTGGCCACTATAGACTTAACACATATGTTCACTGTATGAACTCCTGTAGGCTAGTGAGCCACACCTTACCATGCTATAGCACTGCCAGAGGTCAATGTTCACTCAAGCAGGCACAAACTGATTTGCATAAGCCTGCAACTCTTAAACTTTACAAAAACTCTGCTGGGCCTAGAATTTGGTCCTTACACGACATATTTGCCTAAAATGGCACCCAAGGCGCACAAGAAAAAACTAGAAACAGTAATTAGCGAAACAATGACTGAAAGTAAGTATGGAAATGACAGCCTTAATCGCTGGATTCCTTCATCAGGTATGTTTTCAGATGCTTGTGGAACAATTCTGTAGTTATGCTAGATTTGACGTATGTGGGAAGTGCATTCCTCAAAAGTGGGGCTGCTGCAGAGAAAGACCTGTCACCCCAAGACCTCCTCGTTCTAGTTTCTTGGAGCTGCTGGATTCTCATGATTTCTTGGTAAAGTTGAGAGGTAGTGCTCTCTGCTCTACCAGCCAGGCTTTTGATGGATGATACCCAAACCTACATTCGTATGGACTGTAGAGGGGGAAAGGAAAGGAAGTTTTTTAGTTGCTCTTCACTGTTCACATCAAGAGAGGGCGCTGTAACCAGGCACTATTTTAAAAGACTAGTGCCGGTAGGGCATTATTTGCCGCAAAACCTGCGCGCGATCACTAGACTATACATGTAGTTCATCCCACATGACCGAGTTTCAGCCAACCAGAATACAGAACAAGCAAGATGTGTGTTATAATCCTAACTAGTGTTTGTTTTCTTTGATATTCCTACAGATGGCAATGAAGAAGGTACCGCAGTCTCACCTATTGTAGAAGATAAGAGTGAGTTATGTGATTAATGGTATAACACAGAGCTGTCTGAGTATAAGTCCCTTCTCCTAATCTGAGTCCAAGTCTTAAGCTGGCCTCAGGCCGACCTTGCGTCAACAAAAAACAGTCGGCGACTGACTTTTCAGGATCACACTACGCCTGAGCTAAGACCATCGGGAACTTTTCAGTCGGCAATTATTTACGACCTGAGCGTAACTGCGATGATTTTAAGACAATCTGAAACAGTTTCGACTTGTACGACGTGATTCCGACGGTCAGGAACCAATCGCAGGGGCAAGATTTCTCAGTTGTTGTGTCCTAAGCATATTTTGTCTGCGCATTGCCGCCGGTTTGTCATGGGTGAAAGAAAATCGTAAGTCAACCCATGGCCGGCTTTAGTTCTACCCACCCAGTCACACTAACGACCAGGGCCCAATATCATTGCTCTGCACAAAATTGGTGCTTAGGGAAGCAGGGAATTCTGTGCTCTGTCACTTCACTAAAGTTTTAGGTTACCTAATAATAATAACTAGTTCTTATTTTGCTCATTTCACAATAACGTCTCAATGTGCTTTACATTAATGCATTAGCAACCATTTATTTTCAAATGGACTTGGGATGGGATGGGATTTCTACATTTTGAATCGGAAATCTGTTTGTGTTAACCCGCAACCTCAAAAAAAATAAACTAATAGCAAAACCAAAAATAAAAGGTTTTTTTAGTTTTTTTTGATAACGTAGATAAAATTTATACAAATAAGAAGATAAAACCATACGGAACACCCCAGATTACAGAGTAGGGCTTTCAAAACCAAAGATAAATGAATTACAGCAGGCTTTGCACTCTGAAGCTTCCCCCCTCGCTTTGCACTCATAATTCAGGGCTGGATTTCACAAAGAGTTGGGACTAGTCTTATCTCAAGTTAGGACTAGTAGTACTAGCCTTAAGTTTTTTTGTATCTCCTAGTACTAGTCCTAAGATAGGACTAGTTTCTAACTCTTTGTGAAATGGGCCCCAGGTTTGTTTTTTCAACAGCCTACAGTATGACATCCCTGACTTGAACCTGTTGATATGTTTTTGATCTACTAGGTAAGGAGATTGAGAGACCTTTGAATATTCGTACCAGGTCGTTCTTTGCGGAGTCTTCAGGCCATGTGATGGATGCTAAGTTCATTGGTAATCTAGGTAGATACCTCAATGTAAGTTGGATATCTTTAGCATCTTGGTCAAAACAGATTTGTTGTAGACACGTTTGGTATTGTCAAAGACCAGTATTCTCACTTGGTGTAACCCAACAGACATGTATGCATAAAATAACAAACCTGTGAAAAATTGGACTCAATTGGTAATCGAATTTTCAAGAGAATAATGAAAGAAAAAACATTCTGCATTACATGTACTTTGTGTGCTTTTCATATGCACAATACATGTAGTTTCTTTAAAGGTACTAGACACTATTTGTAACTATACTCAAAATAATTGTTAGCATAGAAACTAACTGGGTAACCGGGCATCCTGTTCAGCTGAAGTCTTTAATCATTTGAAAAATTCCCTCTTTCTCAAAAACTATTACATTAGAGGGAGCTGTTTCTCACAATGTTTTATACTCTCTTTCTTTTCTTCTTTGTAAATTGCATGTAATTCAGCCTTTGGCTGCAATGTGTTTTTAACAATAAACCAATTAATAGTATAAAAAAATACTATCAACACTGCAATACAGAGTCAGTATCACCACAAAGAGTTTCTTTAAAGGTACTAGACACTATTTGTAATTATACTCAAAATAATTGCATAGAAACTAAATGTTGATAGTATTTTTTTTATACTATTAATTGGTTTATTGTTAAAAACACATTGCAGCCAAAGGTGTTGAAATCGACGGCACGTTGAAATCCCCAAGAAACAACTAATCCCTGTATTTGATACTGACTCTGTATTGCAGTATTTAAAAATACAGTGATTAGTTGTTTCTTGGGGATTTCAATATGCCGTCGATTTCACAAAACTCCTCCTAACTTAAGATTAATCTTAGGACTTAGGATGAGTCCCAACCCTGCACTGTAGCATGCAGACCTTAAGATAAATCCGAAGTTAGGACGAGTTACTCGTCCTAACTCGAGATAAGATGAGTCCTAACTCTTTGTGAAATCGACCCCTGTACATGTAGTATATTCACAAGTTGCAAAACAACTTCTCTCTATTCTCTTGGTGCTGTACACTGACATAGTTCACTTGGGGGGGGATAATAATTTTGGTAGACTGTTTTTAGCACAGGTTTGTATGATGTTTGTAATACATGTGTTATTGTATTGTTTCTCGTTACAGCATAGCTGCAATCCTAACGTGTTTGTACAGAGTGTATTTGTGGACTCTCATGATCTTCGCTTCCCATGGGTTGCATTCTTTGCAAAAAAGTAAAGTATATCTCTATATGTTTGATTCATTATTGAAGTGATGTTGTTTGATCACAGAGCAAGGACCAGTACAAACAAACCACATTCTATAGGGTTTCCTGCTCAATTGTATCAAAAATCAATTCATTTTAACACCCGGCTCAATCAGTTTTCATTCAACAGTCAAAACAATGTCACTATCTCGATATATTTTTTTGTATTCCAAGAGCGAGAGTGTGATAATGAATTTATCTTCCAGCCTCATTTAGTCAATGAGGTTACATGTAGGTTATGTTTTTGCTTTTGGTTTTGCATGCCCAAAGTTTAGAATGTAATTTTCGTTACACTAACCGCTTGCAGAGGGTGACGCTATGACACTCACAATATAAAAAACACTAGTGCAATATAAAAACTGGGAGTAGGTTATCATCTGATATCACACTCTGGTTTCAAGCATCTGATTGGATGATTAGTGCGTACTGGAAGATAAAGATTTAAACCAGACCTTTTGTCGCTAGGGATTGACCACTCGGATTCGAGGACTCAAGTTTGCTTGAAGATAAAAACGTATTTCTAGTTATCATGAACATGTGCACATGTTCATTATGCGTTCATGTCCATGATGTGTTCATGTTCATTATGTGTTCATGTTCATTATGTGTTCATGTTCATGATGTGTTCATGTCCATGATGTGTTCATGTTCATGATGTGTTCATGTCCATGATGTGTTCATGTTCATGATGTGTTCATGTCCATGATGTGTTCATGTTCATTATGTGTTCATGTCCATGATGTGTTCATGTCCATGATGTGTTCATGTCCATTATGTGTTCATGTTCATTATGTGTTCATGTTCATTATGTGTTCATGTTCATTATGTGTTCATGTCCATGATGTGTTCATGTTCATGATGTGTTCATGTCCATGATGTGTTCATGTTCATGATGTGTTCATGTCCATGATGTGTTCATGTTCATTATGTGTTCATGTCCATGATGTGTTCATGTCCATGATGTGTTCATGTTCATTATGTGTTCATGTTCATTATGTGTTCATGTTCATTATGTGTTCATGTTCATTATGTGTTCATGTCATGATGTGTTCATGTTCATGATGTGTTCATGTCCATGATGTGTTCATGTTCATGATGTGTTCATGTCCATGATGTGTTCATGTTCATTATGTGTTCATGTTCATTATGCGTTCATGTCCATGATGTGTTCATGTTCATTATGTGTTCATGTCCATGATGTGTTCATGTTCATTATGTGTTCATGTTCATTATGTGTTCATGTCCATGATGTGTTCATGTCCATGATGTGTTCATGTCCATGATGTGTTCATGTTCATTATGCGTTCATGTTCATTATGCGTTCATGTTCATTATGCGTTCATGTTCATTATGTGTTCATGTTCATTATGTGTTCATGTCCATGATGTGTTCATGTTCATTATGTGTTCATGTTCATTATGTGTTCATGTTCATTATGTGTTCATGTTCATTGTGTGTTCATTTTCATTGTATTTTTCAACCAATTGAAATGGCTTTTTTGCAAAGTCAATAACTACTGCACATACAAACATACAATCCAAACAATCATGCATATTCACTGCTGGTACCCATGCAAAAAATGACTAGGGGTTCTGGTAAGTGAAGCTAGACTTGTGGACAAGTCGTTCAATGTCTGTCGCGGTGATATCGTTCTGACTCTATTCCGAAATTTCCTTGCGATTCCCGCGGTATTCTCGCGGAGACTGCTGGCAGTGATCTCGCGAGAGCGCTGCCACAACTCGACTATGTCACTGCAGCAGACCATTAACGACTTGTCCACATGTCTAGTTTGAAACCAAAGTACATACATGTAAGCACAGATTAAACATTAAACCATGACCAGCTGGAGATTTTTATTAGAGTTTGCTTTGGTATACACTTTAAATCTATTAACAAACTGAGACAAATAACATTTGGTCAGAAAATACTTCATTTCAAGAAAAATTAGACTGTGTACTTCGTTGTACATGGCCCAATTTCATGGCTCTGCTTATACCGCCGAATTCTGCGCTTAGGATCACATTTCCTGATTACGTACAAGCGCCGACTTTCTGCGCTAGCCTTGTAAGCGTAGAATGCCTGGTAACGTTGAGTACGCACATGCAGAAGCCAAAATTCACCGTTAATCTGTGAAATACGCTTTCCGTTGTCACAGAATTCCCTGCTTCCGTAAGCGCCGATTCTGTGCTTTTGTAAGCAGAGCCCTGAAATTGGGCCCTGATCACATAACACTGATACTTGCTCATATGTACTGACAGCTTTGTGTGCAATATCCATTTCAGTTTAATGTTGTAACTTCATGTATCATTTCTTACAGATATGTGCGAGCTGGATCTGAGCTGACATGGGATTATAATTATGATGTTGGTAGTGTACCTGGTAAATCCTTGATATGTCTATGTGGTTCAGCAGAGTGTAGAGGGAGGTTGCTGTGAGTAAACACAACCTCAATCCCAGGGGTTGAGCTACATGCAACAAAGGTATCATCAACACCCCCAACCACAAACTCACAAGGAAAAAAAATGTTAAACATTCACATTCACAGAAAAAAACAAAGTTTGTATGAGAGAGATTGGCTGTTGCCAGCTTGGTGTTTATATTTCCTTCCGGGGAGTTTGGATTTTTAAAACCTGTGCCCAAAATGTTAATAACCATAAGGGAAACTGCTGGGTAAATTAAAGGCATCGGACACGTTTGGTAATTGTCAGTACTCTCCAGTACTCTCACTTGGTGTATCCCCAAATATGCATAAAATATCAAATCTGAGGAAAAAATTTACTCAGTTGGTCATCAAAGTTGCAAGAGACGCATAACAAAAGGCTTCAGCTGAAGTATTTTATTATTTGTGGGAGAAATTACCTCTTTCTCAAAAACTATGTTACTTCAGAGGGATTGCTTGTTACAAAGCAAGTGTTTATGCTTACAACTGTTTTGAGTATTTACCAATAGTGTTC
This sequence comes from Asterias amurensis, assembly GCF_032118995.1. Lineage (NCBI taxonomy): Eukaryota > Metazoa > Echinodermata > Asteroidea > Forcipulatida > Asteriidae > Asterias > Asterias amurensis. The sequence goes on along the minus strand of NC_092669.1, from coordinate 9,230,359 downwards.
AGTGACTTTAATTTGGGTTTAACATAGACAAATTGACTTGAACTGCCTTTGTCAACTTTCATTTCTCAACCCCAAATTGTTTAGTTTGTTTAAAATAGATGATCATGTGTTTGAGAAGATGGAATAAAATGGTTACATTTTTTTATTATTGCCTCACAACTACCTTTCCATGTTTACAGATAATCTTGTTGAACTATTTTGTGTGATTGTGTCTTTTCTCCAGACAATATAAATAATTGGTAGTCTTTGTGTTGTTTTGAATTCAAATGCTGTACAATTAATGCTCAAAGATGAAGCAAATAATGTTGTTATACCTCTTTACAAATTGTGAAGTTTGATTGGTCGAGAACCAATCACGTGCCGTGCAACAAATACGCATGTATCATGGCTAATGATGCGCGCTACGCGTAATGCACAGCCCCCCGGGTAACATGAAAAGTGATGTACACCGGTGTACATCACCTTGATCGTTCCCGCCGTTGGTCGATTTCAAGCGCTGTATGAAACACGTACGGGTTCGAGGGAACTGTCAGGAATTGTTTCTTGTTCGTCTGCTAATTAAACAATGAATACTCCGTCGTAAATGTCTAAGAGGAATATTAATGTTACCAAGGTATATTTGACAGTTTTCATGCTACAGGTTTGTTATAGAAGAGTTTGCGGTAACACCATGTAATAACAATCTCTAAATGAGTTGGGGTGGTTCTGAAAATAAACGTTGGGTTAACTCGACGTTTCGATCAGTATGCTCTGATCGTCTTCTGGAGAATGCTGGACTCTGATGCTGCATGCTGCTTAAGTACTAGGCGGTGGATCAGCGGTGATGCACGAAGGCGGGAAATGTAGGCTTGTTGTATACATGTACAACAGGCACTATGATTAACCTGTTACTTGTTAAGGGAAGATACATTTGTTTTCACTATTTAAATTAATGGCAACAACACTTGTTCGTTGAAGCCTTCAGCAGCATTCAGTTGTATACAATTTGGAGAATTGTTTTACTTCGAAGTAACACGGTTAAGGGAAAAGATATATAAGTTGTATGCTCCGAATTGGGAAAATAAGGAATTAAGGCCTGGTCCCACTGCAGCGATAACGATAACGACATCGATAACGATGCCAAGAGAACGCATTCCATTGGTTGAATGAGCGTGTGCGTATTCTGCGTGGAGCAATTGGACCTATATAGTGCGTTATCTTTGAGTCGTGATCATTATCGTTTTCGTTATCGCTGCAGTGGGACCGGGCCTTTGTGATGATCTAGGAACTGTACCTACATGTAGTTATGCTTTTATGTTACCGTAGGGTGACAAACTTGACTTGGAAAAGTTCTTATATTGTACAATTCAACCTTACAGGAACATTACATGGTTGTTTGTTGCTAACAAAACAGTTGCTGGCAGTGTAAGCATTTAATGTAATCCATCATATACATAAACTGTCAAACCTGTAGAAGTTTAGTCATCTGGGTCACAAGAAACAAAGTGAGAAACTGATGACACATTTTGCATGACATACGGTAGATTAAAAAATAATGAACAAAACGCTCACTAAGTAAATCTGTAAGCTCAGAAGAGTTCTTTTACCAATTCTGTAATGTTCCTTAAAATAAGGATGTATTGCGACTGCATTAAAAGACACTTTCATTGCTGGTATGGCAGTTCGAGGGAAACACTACCATTGCACACAGGAATGTGTTGCATGACTCTTTTCAAAGTAAGAATGGGTCTCCATTATGTTACAGGGTTATCCTCAAGTCTTTTGGAATTTTGCCATTAGACTTCTTTCTTGATTTGTTGACATTATTCATGCATTATCAACTAATCTTAAAATGTTGTTATTGGACCAGTTTTGTTATTGTATAAACCACAACTTTTGTTTGTTTTAGGTTGTAAAGATTAGCATGGTGACTGCTACATAGTACATGTATGGTTGTAAACATGTTTATACAGTAGGCAATTCAATGTTTTGTAATTTTGTAATGTTTTAACTTCATCTTTAAAAAGAAAATAAAACTCCAGGCAAAGGTTTGGTTGTGATTGGAATATTAACCCAGCTGAGTTTAATCACTTTCATTTAAACTATTTCTGTGGCGTCACTCTATAGATGAAAGGGTAGATTTTTTTTTAGGTGTTTTTTTCTTTCATTATTATCTCGCAACTTCGACGACCAATTGAGCTCAAATTTTCACAGGTTTGTTATTTTATGAATATGTTGAGATACACCAAGTGAGAAGACTGGTCTTTGACAATTACCACTAGTGTCCAGTGTCTCTACTCACTTTCATTTAAACTATTTGTGTGGCGTCACTCTATAGATGAAAGGGTAGATTATTTTTACGAATTTACACTTTAACTGTCTATTCGATCTGAACTAAAGTAAATAGTAAAAGACTTGAAAATTACTGCCTTTCGAAATAGAAAAATAACATGATGTGCAACAAAACAAATCAAAAACATGTTGCTTTCAATTTACAAAAAAAAATTCCAGTTAAACAATTTCACATTAGTAACGCAATTTATTGTTAACTGGGCAAACTGACAAAGTACTGGGCAAACTGATGTTGCAAGCACTATAAAGTATGCCTCTCCTGACACCCTTTACAACTAGACCGGCCTGAGATCTATCAGCAATACGCTTCATGTTCCTTGAACTCGCCTGGACAGTTAGACCTCCTGCATAGCACCTATAGTTTATTATTATTATTATTATTATTATTATATTTTGCAAAATAGGTTTAAAATGTGACCAATCAATTGACAAAGTACGCGAAATGAGACAGACTAAAAAGTATTATTCAATTAATTGAAACTGTAATAGTCAATGGGGAAATGGTTTAAGTCAGAGAATAGACTCGTAACATGCCTGAAGTGTGGATTCCTGACTACAATTTGGGTACTCGTCTTCCGCTCGTACATTCTATCCACGAATCAACACTTTTTCCTCTATTCCTATAGACCAACCCGACGCACACCGGGCGCACAAGTGCTGAGCACCGCACGGTGAGTTAGGGGTCAAAGATGCAGAATCTGCATACATGTAATAGTCGCTGAAATGCATAACATCGGCACGGTATTTTGTCAGAATTTCAGTATTTTACTTTCTGCTTAGTTTTAAAAATTTATCAAGAATGTAGTACGTTGTTATATCATGCAGCCACATCAAGGAAATTTCATAGATTGTCGAGGAAGACATTCGATTCCCATAAAAAGTGAAAAGGAAATTGATTTTCTCATGTCTTTGTGCACAAAACTAGGCACAAAGACACCCCAGCAGTGGCGCATGGCGGTGCCCAGCACTTGTGCTCCTGGATCGGTCTATTAGTGCTTGAAAGAGAAAAAAATAAAGGTGGGGTCAGAATGCTCTGTTATTTTAGAAAGAGAGATAGTCATATAAAATGAAAGACAATGTTTCAAAGGAAAGAGGCTTTGGTCAAGGGTCTCTGGAATATGTTCCAAACAAGATGACATAATCATCTTTTATATTTTTATTGTCTACATTTTCAAAAGGTTACATTTTTATCACACAATGCAACTAGCCCTAATGTTCTCTGTTTGTCCATGGTTTGTCGGAGTTAGTATATTGATATTAAAGGGACACGTTGCCTTGGATCGGGCGAGTTGGGTCTATGAAAAGCGTTTGTAACCGTTTGTAATAAAATGCAAATGGTTTGAAAGATGTTAATTGTAGAATATAATGATCCACACAAGCATACCTGGAAATTGTGTGGTTTCCCTTTTACTTTGCGAACTAACACGTTCGGCCATTTTATGGAGTCAAAAACTTGACTCTACAAAATGGTGTGAATGGTGTACGGTGTTAGTTCACCATGACAAGGAAAGTCTGCAATTTCGAGGCATATTTGTGTGGATCATTATATTCTACTTTTAAAACATCTTTCTAACCATGCATTTTATAACAAACCTTTTTCAAACGCTTTTCATAGACCAACGGCCCGATCCACTGGGAAACGTGTCCATTTAAACAGCACAATTACATGACACTATTTTACTTAAAAGGAGGGAAAATAAATGTTTGGTTATCACTCTTAAAACTAATGACAATAAAAACTTACTTTATTAGAAAAACAGCAGCTTTCGATGGTATAAAGCATTTTTAAAATCAATATTCACTCTGAATGAATGGTGTGGTTATAGAAAAATAAATTAGTTGTTATCCCTCAAAATTTGAATCTGAGAAGAACTACCAATTGTAAAGTCAGTTAAAGATATAGTAGTGATAGTAAAGATCGTGTATTCCAACTACGAATTTGGAAAGGTTTGCGGTAACACCATTTAATGACTATCTATAAATGAGTTAGGGGTGGTTCTGAAAATAACCGTTGGTTTCAACACTTTCAGAACCACCCCAACTCATTTAGAGAACGTCATTACATGGTGTTACCGCAAACCTTAGCATAACGTATTTCCACCATGTTTCCAATCCTACTCAATTACGGAGTGTTTTCCTGCATGGACATAATTGCTCTGGATTTTTAGCGCTAGCTATCACAAAAGCCCGGACCACCTTTGAAATGTTTGTATTTGTATATTTATATAGGACTAAAACAATAAAACGGTTCAAAAACCAAAGATGCATGGACATAATTGCTCTTACAAAATAGCTATCACAAAAGCGCGACCATCTTTGAAATGAAATGTTTGTATAAGTACGTACATTTATATAGGATTTACAATAAAACGGTTCAAAAACCAAAGATATACTTTCACTTCAAAAATACATTGAAACACATAAATATGACACTTTCAAATCTACATTAACCTGACATGGTTAAAGCACTGGACACTATTGGTAATTATCAAAGACCAGTCTTCTCACTTTGTGTAGTTCAACACAAGCATAAAATAACAAACCTGTGAAAATTTAAGCTCAATTGGTCGTCGAAGTTGCGAGATAATAATGACTGAAAAAACACCCTTGTCACACGAAGTTGTGTGCTTTCAGATGCTTGATTTCGGGACCTCAAATTCTAAAGCTGAGGTCTCAAAATCAAATTCGTTGAAAACTACTTCTTTCTCGAAAACTACGTTACTTCAGAAGGAGCCGTTTCTCACTATCGTTTTATACTATCAACCTCTCCCCATTACCCATTACCAAATGAGGTTTTAAGCTAATAATTTTTTAGAGCAATTACCAACAGTGTCCACTGACTTTAAAGAGTACCTCTTTTATTTGTTTGTTTTGAACGATTGGTAATTTTCACAGACCAGTATCTGCACTACATGTGACCTAACATGAAATAACAAACCTATGAAAGTCGAAAGCTCAATTAGTTTATCAGAGTCAAGAGAAAACAGTGAAAAGAAACATTAGCCTAAGTGTTTTCACTTTTCACAAACATCAGGTTTTAGCAGGACACACGCGATAAAGAACAATCGCATTACTCTTTTCCTAAAAACTATAGCACTTTGGGCAAAACTTTTTCAAGGAAGGATTTCCACCATGACAATCTTTGTACCATTTAATGTCCAAATCTGTGAACTTTCATGTTTTCAATCTTACCAATGTTTTACACACACTTTAACTTACAGACACTTTTTAAATGTTTCAAAATTGTGAGGAAGTGCATGGAATATGCAAACACAATTCTATACAAACAATCAAACAAAAGTACTTGACCAAAGTGAAATTATTTTTTGATGGTAGAATTTGAACTTTCTTTAATGTCCAATGACTTGGTGAGAGATAAATAAACTATCCAACTCAAGTTTTCTTAAAATGTAACTTGACACATTACATCACATGTGGCTGACACAAAAGGTCGGAAGGTCGCTTCTACGTGTTCTAGGTGTGGGCTACAATCAACTATTTTTCCAGGGGCAACTGCCACCTGGGGCTGAAACAGGTATCATCCATCAGAAGCCTGGCTGGTATGAGCAGAAAGCACTACCTCCCCACTTTTATGAAGCAATCATGGTTAAGTGCCACAAGTTTCACAACCCAGGGACTCAAACCCACACTCTGCTGATCAAACACCATTGCTTAAACCCGGTGCTCTTAACTGACACGCCACAAACAATACTGCCCATGTAAGGCTGTGGCTGCAAATGCGAATAAAGAGAGTTGACTATTTCAGCCATTTTCATAGTTCAACACAAGCTGAGAATCTGTCTCAACTCTTAAGACTTCAAAGACCTGCTTGAACGAAAATGTCAAGTCGTGAACTTTCCTTAATTTCATTTAAAATTTGCTCGGTCATTAAGGAAATCGAGTCATATGACTGTAAATTTATTCTAATTGTGTAAAAAAATAATCATTTCGAATACCCTTATCCAGCGCTTTTCTGAAAGATTCGCGAAAAAGCTCCGTTACGTAATCACTCATGTTACGTCATAGTTGGGAGCTCCAATTTGTATAGCCACTTTGTTGCAGCGTGAAGGTATAACAAAGCATGACATAAAGCCAAAGCATTGTCATTTTGACGCGCCGTCAACGCCAGAACCTTGAGGCTGGGCCCTGATTTTTTTAGTCGATAATTACTAAAAATTTGAGGTATACACATCAAAATTACATTTAAATGGTGAACAAACGCTTTATAAACAAGTTAATTAATAGCATTTTCGTTAAAAACATTCCGCTCAAGTAGCTGTTTAAGTATAAATAAGAAAGAGACTACAAATTGTAACAATAATTAACATGATCAGTGAAAACTCAGAAAATTGGCAAGTGTACAACCTTAGACTTAATTAAAAACCATTTTCGCTCCCATTGATGCCAAATGGCAACACAAACTCCCCATGCAAAATGCTTTAGACATGATAGAGCAATGTTCATGCATCACAATTGAAAGCGCATGACAAGAAGAATAGCGCTCGGGCTGACCGGTTACGCACATGGTTAATGCGCTTGACGAGTAGAATAGCTCCGGGGCGCTATTCCACTTGTCATGCGCATGTACCATGTGCATGGTTACTCGCGTGCACGCTTGGTAACTATCAAAAATAGCACCTGTCACATGATGATGAATGGACCAGTAAGAAATCGACTCTCGATCATGAAATGAGGTATAGTAAAAACTTATATCACACGGCCCATATCACACCCTGCGTATTGTGCCTATGTCACTTTTATAAGTTACAAGAGGCAAATGTTAATTCAAAGGTTGCGCTTTCGCATCCAATGATGATCGTCACCTGTGTGAAGTTTGCTTGAAGATCAAAGCACCCAATAATTAATGTTAATGATCATGGTTTTATGTAAAACCATGATTTTGGAATACTGTAATGAGAATTTACCTACACTTAAATGTAATGTTACTCAATTGATGTTGAGGTTATCTCTTAGGTTATCTCTGGAATACCCTTGCTGTTGCACAGGACTGTACATCTTGCAGAGGTATATCAAATGCAATATCAGCCCAACAATTGGACACCTCTTCAAAGTCATAAAGATCAAATTGGGAGCTAAGCTGCATTGGTATATTAAGACCCATTTCATGTACGCCACACCACATACCACATAAATACAATCTACCACCAGGATGGTAACTCACTGCAGAACAGAATCTTAATAGACTTGGCAAAGGTACTCTCTTAGTCCATGTATTACTCTCTGGTCTGAAAGACTCTACATTAACAGTTGGTACTTCCGAACTACTCTGGGCTAAGAAGCCTCCAATCAACCAGATTTCAGAAGCGTTTGTTGTACAAGCGACTTGTAACCGTGGTGTTGGCATAGGTGGAAGGGTAGCGACCCAAGTATCAGTTTGAGTGTGGTAACTCATGGTACGACTTCCAGAAAACAAGTAGATCATGTTGTGGTAAGCAGCTGCACTGAAATCTATAACATTACGAGGCATTGAACTTGCAAACTGCCATTCATCTCTAGCTGGATCATACCATTCAACACTTCTTAATATCTCCCAATCATTCAATCCTCCTAATGCAAATATGTTTCCATTAATAGCAATAAGGGAGAAACTAGATCGTCCTTGTAACATGGGGGAAATTTCAACCCACTTTGCTTGTACATGATTATAGCGAAACACACTCTTCTCGCGATAGTCATCTGTAGCCAGATACATGTCATTAGTGTCCGTCACGGCTAACTTGGCTCCAAATGTACGACACACTGGTGGCAAGTCAATAAAAAAGCTTGCTTTGGATGGTGGATGATAACAGCATAAAGTGTGCTCTCTATTTGAACGTCCCATCAATAGTAAGACATTCTGAGCAGTCATACCTAAACGTTGTTCTGGTCTTTGTTTGACTTCAGTCAAATCCTGTTGGTGTTTGACTTCTTCCTTCATCTCCTTAATAACATCTTTAAGAATACACTTCATTTCTTGTGTTGTATTCATGTCCATCAATCCTTGCAATGTCCCACAAGGAATCTGCTTTAACCGGATGCTCTGTAGTAAGGTTGGCAAATGCACTGATCTTGAGACCGAATCCCAGTGAACCCATTTCAGAACCATTTTGAGTACAACATCTTCTGATGGGGCATTGAGTTTATTACTCTGTACTAAGTCCTCCATAACATCCAGACTGGATTGAACTAACTGAGGCTCCATAATCACATCCTGTTTTAAAACAAACAACATTCACAGTTAATCAAAGGTACAGATTTAGTTATCTCAACTGTGGCATGGCGAAAAACTTTTCATTGAAGACAAATTCATACTTTAAATGAAGGACAATTTCAAATTTGGGTTTGCATCAATTTAGCAAACCTATGAAGTGGTGGCATAATGTACATTGGGTGCGTTCGTTTAGCTTCACTGGGTCTACCCCGCCGTGCTCACTCGGGTGACCCCCTGACAAGAGCTAAACGAACGACCACTCAGCGCTCTAGTAGTGACGTCGTTTACCTGGGGCCAGCCCCCAAGTGACCCACTCCACAAGCAGGGCACTGGGGACTGACCTGGGTGAGCCCCTGGAATGATGTCAAAAGCTATTCGAACGCACCGGGGCAGACCAGGGAGGACCCAGGGAAGCTAAACGAACGCACCCACAGTTGGCAACTAAACAATCGACTATGTTTCAAGAATGTCAATAGTGCATTTGAGTGTAAATAAACAAAACCAACTAGAATTTTTGTTTTTCACACACCCTATGGTATTTGTTTGTTGTTATTCTCACTAACATTTGAGCTCAATTGGTCGTCGTAGTTGCGAGATAAATATGAGAGAAAAAAACTCCCTTGTCACACGAAGTTGTGTACTTTCAGATGCTTGATTTGGAGACCTCAAAATCTAATTCTGAGGTCTCAAAATCAAATTCTTGGAAAATTACTTCTTTCTCAAAAACTACTGTACGCCACTTCAGAGGGAGCCGTTTCTCACAGTGTTTTATACTATCAACCTCTCCCCTTTACTCGTTACCAAGTAAGTTTTTATGCTAATAATTATTTTGGGTCATTACCAATAGTGTCCACTGCCTTAAATGTCTAGTGGTTATTGTTATTGTTTAGCTACAGTACTTATTTATCATTATTTCAAGTTAAAATCCTACCATAATAAAACCCAAAGCTCAAAACTTGGCTTAGCCTTGTCCAAGGCTCTTTAGGCAAGTAAACCGCTTTGAATTCACTGCATATCTAATGATTAACTGCATTCAAGTCATAGAATGCAGCACTGAAATAACAATACTGGCACGGTACTGCTAAGGCCAAATGCATGGTTTACAAGGTGCTGTAGCGCAATATGCTGCTTATCAATCCAGGAGCATCAAGGCGAACCCCTTCTCTCTTTGATTAGTGCACTGGGTTCTTTTGCATGCATTTTAAAATAACACATGGGATTCACGACTAAGCTTGGGCGATATCACGATATTATCGAATATCGCGATATTAATTTGGAAACGATTTCGATATATCGGATGCATTTGGTTTTAATCGAAGTATCGATATATCGCGATATATTTGCAAGCTTAGACATCTTGCACCCCATGGGTTTGGAGTAAAACCAGAAGAATAGGTCATTAGAACACCTTTCTTTGCTATGACTGTCTCTTCTACAACTTTCACTTGGAGTTTGAAGACTGATGATGTCAAATTTAATTAATCGCGATTATATCGAATATCGCGATATATTGTCGGCGATATATCGTGAATAAAATAAATCGATATCGCCCAAGCTTATTCACGACCCATCCCATTAATGATGAGAAGTGTCTTGGCCGAGCGGTTAAGAGCACCGAATTAAAACTCTGGTGTTTCTGATCAGCAGAGTGTGGGTTCGCGACACCTGTGTCCTTAAGCAAGACACTCACATGTAACCATTGCTTTGTCCTTCAAATGAGACGTAAAGCCGCAGGTCCAATGTGTTATGTAACGCATGTAAACGAACTCAGTACACTTATCGATAGTGCTGGGCGAATAGTGAAATTTTGGTATTCGGATACCGCTGGCCAACTATCCGAAATTAACCGGATATTCGAATAGTTTTTCGCCGCAAGAGGGCGCTTTAGACAGTGTCACTCAGTTCATTCATAAAAATAACCGGATCTAATTTAAAGATGGCGATTTGCTTTTTCTTTTGATCGTGATTGACTCTACGTGAAGGAAAACTTTCGTAATCTTTGAAACAAATTACGTCAGAAATGTAATTGTTTTAACTCTTCACGGAGGTGAGCATTAATTTAATTTACTTAATTTATGCTTGTTTTATGCTGTATTAATAGAAGTTTCTTAAGGATTCAGACAAAACATTCCTATCAGTTGTCGCCCGACGTCCGCGGATATTCGGATATTAAAGAATATCCCGTTACTTGGTTGTAATTACAGAACTATCCGGTTTATAAATAGCTATTCGCGCCCTATGTGGATATCCGGTTAAGAAAAAAAAGGCATTCGCGGTTAGGGATAGAAAAACCTATTCGCCATTAACCGGATATTCAAATAGTTCGCCCAGGCCTACTTATCGAAAAGAGAAGGGGTTCATCCCAGTGTTCCTGGCTGTGGCTACTGTATCGTAGCACCTTGTAAACCCTCACAAGCTGCTAAATATTGGGTCTCAGAGTTCATCACTGCAATAACCTAGTTATCTGAAAGTTTGTATATATACTCAGTGCCTTGAGTACCTTGTTTGGTAGATACGTGCACTAGACAAGACTTTGATATTATAGGAGGGTTAATCCTGTAATCCTACCTGGATATGGTAATTGAGATAATCCCACGCTGCTTCTTTCAGGCTTGCACAGCAATATATACAAGCCAACTGATACATATCAACACAGTTGATAACATGAAGGTTTTTCTCCATGTATTCAGCACAGAAGTGAATAACAGGTGCAACTTGTAGGAGATTGGCGGCAGCAAACACACTCTGTACACAGTCATTATTCAGACTCAAGGCTCCTGTATACGCAAACTCCAATATCAGCCTCAATGAAGTAGGCTCCATATCTTGAAGTGTAATAATATCACATCGTGATTCCTACAATAGAAAAGAAGATGTTAGTGATTGTAATGTGATGACATTAACATGCAGTTTGAACTACAGACAACAACCATGGAGAAAGATGAAAGGCCAATGCTTCACTGGCTCCCTATCTCTCAACAAATTATCTTCAAGCTGGTGCTTATTGTCCCAAGACTCCCCAATGTATCTCAGAAAACTTCAAGTTTACACTCCCTCAAGGAATCTTCTATCCAGTTCCTTGACTCTCCTCAATGAATCCAAGTCTCAACACTCCTGCCATTGATTTCAATTACTCTTCCTAAACTTATAAGGATTTAAAGTGTTAGGACTGAGGACGAGTAAGTTCCATATCCATAGGCGTTATGATGCATTAAACCCATCCAGATAGAATTAAACTCCCAGCGTTTTGTGAAATTGGCTGCAGGGGTGACAGGGTTTTTTCTCCAGCTGCGTCATGCATCTGGAACTCTCTACCACTTTTTATTAGATCTCGTCTTTGTACCACAAAATTCAAAATCTATTCTCAAAACTTATAGGAACACGTTGCCTTGGATCAGACGAGTTGGTCCATGAAAAGCGTTTATAACCATTTGTTATAAAATGCATATGGTTGGAAAGATGTTTTAAAAGTAGAATACAATAGTCCACACAAATTTGCCTTGAAATTGCGTGGTTAAATTCCTTTTACTTTGCGAACTAACACGGTCGGCCATTTATGGGAGTCAAAAATTTATAACCGTTTGTTGTAAAATGCATTGGTTGGAAAGATGTTTTAAAAGTAGAATACAATGATCCACACAAATTTGCCTCGAAATTGCGTGGTTAAATTCCTTTTACTTTGCGAACTAACACGGTCGGCCATTTATGGGAGTCAAAAATTTATAACCGTTTGTTGTAAAATGCATTGGTTGGAAAGATGTTTTAAAAGTAGAATACAATGATCCACACAAATTTCCCTCGAAATTGCGTGGTTAAATTCCTTTTACTTTGCGAACTAACACGGTCAGCCATTTATGGGAGTCAAAAATGTTTGTGTGGATCATTGTATTCTACTTTTACGTGTTCCTTTATCTTATGTCACTGTATTATTTATGGTAACATACCTGCATGCTACCGGTGAACATTGCCTTGAAGTATGGACTACATGCTGCAAGTATATTACGATGACAGGCAAACTTCTGCTGACCAACTTGTAGTGTAATATCAGTCAGGAGTCTCTCCACTCGCAATTGACTCAACTCAGCCAGCAGCATATTCCCATGACTAGAGTCTGAATAGCGGATAACATCAGTGTCTTTGCTTGAACGTAGTCCATTTAAACCGACTTCACTCTTAAAATCAAACTTTGTTTCTGTTACTGCTGCCATCATCTGAAAATTTATGACAAAAGGAAAAATTAGGTTTTTCTTTCGGAATGGGCCGTATTTTTTACCAAGTGAGGGCACTTTCAAACGTATTTGTATCACTTCTGAGGGTATAATCATTCATACCAGGGAACGATTTCACAAAGCAATAAAGTTCATCGCAAGACAAATTTTAGGTATCACCATAGTGATTTGTATTGTGACATCACACTTTTCTTAGCAACTACGATTGATTTGCAGTTACGATCAATCTTAGATCTTTGTGAAATTGGCCCCAGACCAAAAACACCTATTAAAGACTGGACCACATTACCACCCAGACATCATATCCATCACGGACAATAAGACTTTTAAAGGAGCCATTACAATCCACATCTAAAAGCAATTTAAAACTATGGCGCAACAAAAGTGACAGAACGCCAATTAAAACTGTGCAGGATGGATCATGTATACCCCTGTTAGTGATAAAAATACTATTGAGAGTGCCCTCGCGCGATCAAAAATAAAACGCAAATGATGTTTCATTCATGAGCATAACCAACGACAGGAAACTTTATTCTCAGCATGATTAAGCCTGATGAAAATACAGACCATGAGTAAACTGCATAGCTTCTGTCACCGGTGCAGCTTGCACAATTTCGCGGTAAACGGGAATCAAAGTTGGGGACCGAAAACATGAGGGTCGATAACGTATGACGCTACGATATAATAATAATAATAATAAACCATTCTTTTAAAGCGCATTACACACGGAGTCCCAATGCACTGTACAAAGTCAGAAAGAAAAAACAGACAAAACTAGTTGGAGATTAACAAGTGAGTTTGAGAAGGCGTTTGAATTTATCCAGAGTTTTAGCGTCTTTGATGTTGCGGGGGAGTTTGTTCCAAAGAGTAGGAGAAGACGTAGAAAATGCACGCTGGCCTTAAGACTTAGTAGAAGCGGATGAACAGGCAAGTAGAGATTGTGATTGAGAGCGGAGATTTCGAGAAGGCTGGTATTTGTGAACAAGTTCTTGCAAGTATGTAGGTGCGTGGCCATGGATACAGCTGTATGTCAGAAGAAGGGTTTTGTAAGCAATCCGTTGTCTAACCGGAAGCCAGTGCAAGTCCGAGAAAATAGGTGAAATGTGGTCACAGGTTTTGGATCGTGTTACCAATCTGGCTGCTGAGTTCTGAACTCGGTGAAGTTTGGAGATTCCGGAGTCAGGTAGACCGAGAAGAAGACTATTACAAAAATCAAGGCGGGATGTAATGAAGGCGTGAACCAGTTTTTCCGTGGTGGATTTGTCAAGAAGATTGCGAATTTGTCAAATTTTGTGTAATGCGAGGTACGAAGATTTGCAGATATTTTTCACATGGATGTCCGTTCGAAGATCGTTCTGAAAAGTGACACCGAGATCTCGTACTCTATGATATGATATCTCTGGATTTTAATATAGTAGCCATAATAATGCCTTAGGACAAAAATGTAATTAATTTGTTAAGTAGTAATTGAATAATACTTTTGATTTATTTTGCACGCCCTACTAGCTTCTGAAAATTCAATAAAATACCAACCAATGAAAGGTGTGAAAACATATGACGTTATTCCAATGTCGTGCATGCATTTTAAGCACTGTAGTGTTAATGGCGGACTGTCTCTTGCAACGTAAAACCAAAACTTTAAAAATTTCAACACACCATGAAGTGAAATGGTAATTGTTAAAAAATTGGATAGATGATTTGAAAAAAAAAATATTTAGGTTTAAATTGTGAAAATTGTTCCTGTTATCCTACTGAAAACACATGACACCAGGATAATGTAAAAAAAATAGGCCTACCCACACAATAAAACATTCAATTACAAAATTCAATAAACTCAAATAAATAAATAGGCCTACATTCTCAACTACAACATCTGACATGGGTTTTCTTCTGCCTCATTTTCGCCCACTTAATTTACTTACTCTTTTCATAATTGATGTGACAAACAGATAGAGTTGCTCTGGTGACTCGGTAGAGTAGAGGCTACGACAATCACAATGAACTGAACTACATGTAGAACACAATTCGTCCGGTAGCCATTTTGTTTTCCGATGCGTCGATGGCTGTTTCATGTGGAAAGACGTCGTCTCTGCACGAGTAATTCATAAAACAGCCGTCTGTAAATATAGTACATCGTGTGGAGGAAACTAGTAGTACAGTAGCACCTAATAGTTCAAACATTATAATATAACTTGTTTATCCAGTAACCTACTCTCTTGTTATGTATCAATGATATCATCGCATGATCTGAACTCTATGATCTGAAACACTCAAGATTCTGCTTCACAGTATAATTGGCCTATGAGACCGAACGTCGTATAGAGAGAAGGTAACTTTTTGGCAAGTGTCCATTATGTACAATGTAGTTATACGTTATTGACCCTCATATGTTTTCGGTCCCCAACTTTGATTCCCGTTTACCGCGAGATTGTGCAAGCTGCACCGGTGACAGAAGCTATGCAGTTTACTCACAGTCTGTATTTTCATCAGGCTTAATCATGCTGAGAATAAAGTTTCCTGTAGTTGGTTATGCTCAAACATTTATAAAATGATTGATTTTTGGTACTAATCTGATTAGTACCAAAAATCAATCATTTTATAAATGTTTGAGCATAACCAACGACGGGAAACTTTATTCTCAGCATGATTAAGCCTGATGAAAATACAGACCGTGAGTAAACTGCATAGCTTCTGTCACCGGTGCAGCTTGCACAATTTCGCGGTAAACAGGAATCAAAGTTGGGGACCGAAAACATATGAGGGTCAATAACGTATGACGCTACGATACTGTAATAAATTCCGATTTAAGCGTAATAAATATTAAGTCTACATTAAAGAGAAAGTACAGTCATTTGACCAGTTCGGGATCATTGACCGGTTTGGGATCACTTCAACTTTGCAATAACCAAATAATTGTATCACTTCTCATTATTACCAATTTCTGTTGATAAATGTGAAGATCCCATTAAACCAACAAACCCAAAATAAGGTGCCAAACATCATCAGCAAATAAATTATGGCTGTTTTCCTGAAGGTTGTCTGCGAAATTGATCATTTTTCATGTTTAAAAATGTTGGTTGAAAAACACTGTTAAAACTTCTTACCTTTAGAATTGGAGTGCCGGGGCAAAAAATATTTATGTAAAATGATAAGAATGTGTAAAAAAAAAGATCCTGTAAATACTGTGCAGTCATCTTGTTTTTTTGAGGAGATGAAGTTACCAAAATCTTCTTTGGGGGGGGGGGGCAACTTACCCTTGACCAGTTCGGGATCACTCAACATCTCATTGTGTCAAATGGTGCCACACTAACTTACTAAGTATGGTAAAATCATACTACTGCAGTAGAAAGTTTATTTAGATTGATTTTGAGAAACATTACTTCACAAATTCTTGTAGATTTTTTTTTTTGTGAGAAAATTAAATTTGGAGGGGTCAATAATGCTTTTTAGGTTCGCTTCACTTTTTCATTTGCCTTTGTTGTTGTTTTGTGGTTTTGTCGCTGGGTTTTTGCGCTACTGTTGAAGACACTTGCATGACATTCACTAAAGAAAGGAAGTCCAAGTCCATGCCAACACACCTCTGAAGTTTTTTGAAGTGTCCTTGAGAGACAGTTTTATGAATGGGAGTATGGGTTTGCAATAAAGGGCACTCTACTGATTCAGAATAGATTCAACTGATCCTGAACTGGTCAAACAGGTGACGATACTTTTCTCAAAGCCTCTTCAAAAGAACTAATCTTTGTGTGTCAGTGAATACTTGGTGAGTTTTATGTCATGTTTAGGTAAACTGATAAACTTTTTTGTTTAAGATGTCAAAGAGATTGCAACAAAAAACAATGTGAATTCAAAAAGTGATCCAGAACTGGTCAAATGACTGTATCATAGCATAGATTGGTTTCTTATCTCCTGAAACCAAACATTACTGGTCTGAAATGGGGGAAAACGGATTGTTATGAAGTGTGAGTGCATCAGGGGGGGGGGGGTTAAAGGAGGTTAAAAAGTGCCAAAAATTTCAAAATTAAAATTTTTTGATTTTTCGCCAAATTTTACCCCAGGCGTTCGATTTAGCTTTCCGGGTCGACCCCCGTAAGTTTGAGAAGGTTTGACATCATTCCTGTGGCTCACCTGGGTCAGCCCCCAAGTGCCCTGCTTGTGGAATGGGTTACTTGGGGCTGGCTCGAGGTGCAAGACATTACCACGAGAGGGCGAGTGATTGTTTGATAAACTTTAGTCAGATGCTCACCCAATTACCACTTGTATCTATTCTTTAATTCTGCACTTGGCTCTTTCCAATTAGTTGTTTCGCCTTGAAAAAATGTTGTGCTGGAGCAAACTGGTCACCAGAAAGAGCTGCCTCAAACTCCTTATGTTTGACATCCATAAGAATCTCATTGACTTTTAACTCCTGAGCATTGAGCTTGATTGTGCCACCAGTTCTTTGCGTTGCTTCTGCTTGCAAAAAACTCTTCCTATTTTCAATATATGTCTGCAGAATTAAATATAATTGTTGTTCAACCCCAAAATTGGTTAAACCCCTCACTTACATTAAATAGCCAATGGATACATGTCTATGTGTTATTTTTTTTCCTGCAGTGTGATCTGATTTGTATGCTGTAGGCCTACTGTGTGGTGCTTTCTACAACATGGATGTTATGGAGTGGATGATAGTAGCTGTATTACTCATTGTAAATTTTACACAAGTGACCCAAGAACCACTTCAGGTGATTAAGTTTTCTCTCTGAACTTTTTTTATTCAACTGCTTTCATCACACATCATCAAAAGCTTTGATACCTTTTGTAGATCATGTGTTTCCTTGGCTCATTGCCAATGAATATGTGATCTGTAGAAGTTTAAGCTTAATATTTTTTAAAAACTTGTCAAGTTTTTGAAAAAATTTTGTAATAGAAGCTTTCTTCCATCATTATCTTGAAACCCTATAATACATATTTGGACATTGTGTTTTTGTGTACAAAAGCTTTCGTAATGTTACAATGTCCTCTACCATTCAATCCAGTTCCTTCCCTTTGTAAAGAACATTGTTCACAACAAAAATATGTTTGATTAGGCGTACAGTTTGATTAAGGGCAACTAGGGATTTTAAAGCAAGCCTGTTGTACAATGTAGATGGTTGTACAGAATGGATTTTGCATCGTAAGAAATTGTGATCAATCAAGAGTTAAATTAACCTGATGGTCCTGATACTGTGTCAAGTAATAACTATGGTGTCAAACTGACTGATTAGCCTAACCAAAAACCATGGAGCGAAGGGAGATTGACATTGGGTGCGTTTGAACAATTCGATTTAGCTTTCCGGTTCAACCCAGATCTGCCCCCGGTACGTTTGAGTAGCTTTGACATCATTCCAGTGGCTCACCTGGGTCAGCCCCCAAGTGCCCTGCTTATGGAATGGGTCACTTGGGGCTTGCTCGAGGTGCAAGACATTACCACAAGAGGGCGAGTGATTGTTTGATAAACTTTAGTTAGATGCACACCCAATTACCACTTGTATCTCTTCTTTAATTCTGCAGACATATATTGAAAATAGGAAGAGTTTTCTGCAAGCAGAAGCAACGCGAAGAACTGGTGGCACAATCAAGCTCAATGCTCAGGAGTTAAAAGTCAATGAGATTCTTATGGATGTCAAAAATAAGGAGTTTGAGGCAGCTCTTTCTGGTGACCAGTTTGCTCCAGCACAGCATTTTTTCAAGGCGAAACAACTAATTGAAAAGAGCCAAGTGTATAAACTGATTAAAAAAATGCCAAAAGGTATAGTATAAATTCAAATTGGTTGACTTCTAAAAAACAGCTCGCTTATAATAATTAATAGTCAACCACGATGTTAAAGAAAAAGTACAATTTTCTTGGGATACATAATTGTTACTTTTAAATTATTTTGTATTAATTGCTTGTTGATTATTAAGATTGAATGAGGGGATTTTGAGTCATATTTGTGCCCTTTTTTTATCAATTATGAGTTTTACAACATTTCAACAATGTTGAAAAATTTACTTCACTGTGAGGTCGTGTAGGCATAGTATTAAAGTCGCTTTAAAGCAGTTTGAACCCATTTTCAGTTTTAACTTTGTGTGTCTTAGTTCAATCAGTCTGTGAGGGTGGTTGAACGCTGAACCACTTTGGTTTTATCTTGTAGCAAGGTGTGTTGAAAGAAAAAACAAACACCATCTAGTTTGAAGTCCACACAGGTGACCAGTGACCTAGGACATGTTGTGTAACACACCATAAATGAAAGCAAGCATCTTGTAGCGGATGTTGTTGTGTTGGGGCATGGTGCTGAGTGCTGAGAAACTAAAGATTAACCATATCGGGTTTACATAGTTACTTTGAACTGTCTAAAAACAAGGTACTTTTTTTTTATGACTGTCCCCTGCTGCTAGTAAGATTAAAACTGTTATGCTGTCTGAACATCATGGCCTGTTTATAAAAACAATTGCATTTTTGCAAATAAGCCTCCTCGCAATCAGCTGGTTATTGTGGATGCTATCATTGTTTTTGTAAGTGACAGCTAGCCTGTTTTAAGTTCATTTGTTTGGTATTTGCCGCTAGTTGCTTTCTTTCTAGTCATTGACGGAATAAGTACAACATACTAGCTTGTTGGACTGACTGGCCGAGCAGATAAGAGCACCGAACTCAAGCTCTGGTGCTTCTGTTCAGCAGAGTGTGGGTTCAAATCCCGGTCGTGACACTTGTATCCTTGAGCAAGACACTTAACTATAATTGCTTCTCTTTCCACCTAGGGGTAAATGGGTACCTGTGAGGGCAGAGATGGTTCCAGTGACCAGGGGTATGTGAAGCGCTTTGGGACGCCCTCCGTTGTGAAAAGCGCTATATAAAAACGGGTTATTATTATTACTATTATTATTATTACTATGTTAAAATAATGGCTATACCACCACAATTTCTCCCAAAGCTTCCTCTTTTAATTTCCTGTGGATTTCCTATTGTTCTTTAATGAAAGTTCTCATTTCTGTTTAGGTGGTGCTTTACACTTACATTCTATCTCACTCACAACCATCGACTGGGTGATAAAGAACATCACATACATGAGTAATCTTTATTACTGCGTCTCATCAGATGAAGCCCAGTCTTTGCGATTTGAATTCTTCTGTACACCACCAAAAGTTGCAAAACCGTCATGCAGTATGTGGCAGAATGTCTCAGCTGCCCGAGTGTCTTTTGGGGAAAAAAACTTTGATGAATGGTTAGTGCGTTGCCTCTACATTCACTGTTGAAATGTTCACCATTATGGAAAGCCCCATTAAAGAAAGAAACTAAAGACACATCCTTTTTGTCTGGCAACTCACACCTGTTATTTCCATGTAATTACTTTTTCAAACAGAAAACTTCTAATGGATCCAGTAGGACTGCTGGCTGCCCGAGGCAGATTAACTGCTCATCCATTAAGTTTAATGACAATGTAAACACCAATTGAAAAGGATCTTTGAGTTTTTGTGGCCAAACTTGGAAAGTCTTTAACAGCTTTCCAGTAATGACTTACATATTTAACATTATTACCAGATGGTCACTTTAAATCATATGTGAGTACATTCCTTATTTCAATTCTTGATCCAGAATAACGGAAAAGAGTAAGATTTGGTATTGCAAGGCTAAAAGACAGCTCTTTAGATGTGATCTTAAATTTGCATCCCGTTGGGAATCCTGGTTCTTCCAACTGACCTTAACCAGGATATTTCCCAATCCCTAGAGGTTCCTGGTAGATTCCAGGCGGCATTTTGTATGGGGCTGAAACATAATTGTGCACATTTTATTTATGATCAGTCGATTTTCAATACATTCAGGCACATGACTACAATGCAATCTTATTATTATCACCATGCAGGCTTTTTACCAAGATGACAATGTGGACCGATGAAGATCCCCTCAAAGTTTATCCAAATTCTACTGCAGCATGGACAAAATTTCAGTCTTGCTTCTTTTCAATAAACGACCTGACAAAAGATGCAAATGTTTTTGAGATGTACTTATGGCAAGCCTTGAGTGAATTTATGGAAGACAATGTGCAGTACATGGAGATGAGAAGTGTTATTCAACAGGTAAGTGTCAACACTGATTTTTTGTTTAATCGCCCGCTGGACGAGTCAACCAAAATTGTGCTAAAAGAGGCCACAGGATACACCTTGAAACATTATTAACTGCAATAGAAGCAAAGTTCAATAAAAATGTTTTTAAAAAGCAGCCCCCAGATCCATCTGTACCCAAGTCGTAAAAATTTGCGCGTTGCTCAATCGATCTTTTTGTAGGTAAAGGGCTTTGATACATGGTGACATTTTGGACCACCACCCTCTTCAGTCAAACAAGGAAAAAATCCTAGATCTGCGCTGGAGTGAACTATTAAGAACACAAGGCTATTTATAGGTTACAATGTACTTAGAGCTATAAATGCACACTGACGATGATGTAAATAGTATTACTAATGGTTTTGTAAAGTGCCTAAGCAAATACTACATGTAGGTCAAAATATTATTTGAGTTTCATGTGTTCTCTGAAAGTCATAGAGTTATATATAAGAACGAGAGGGCGCACTGGTGATGCTGCGTGCACAAACGCATCGGGACGGCAAGGAGACACGGGCACCATTTTGTAAGATAAACTTTGTACGCGCGTTGAACACAAAGTTCAAGTTGGTGTGTGTGTTATATTTTAAATAATGCTATGCAATGCTGCTTTGTCAACTCAGAAAATGGTTGCACACCGGGCTGCGTTTCTAGGCTTGTGTGCCCTCAAGTTCTTATATAACTCTATGCTGAAAGTGTACCTTGTGGAATCAAAACTTGTGTAATTCAAGTATAAGGCATATTCTTTGAAATATGGACCATTCTACAACCTCAAATGTGTATGATATCCTGCTAGGTACCTCTTAGTTTATTACAATGATGTATAAATAAACAAAATAGCTTTCACCTACATGTACATGCATGAAAATATCAGGGTCTGAATTTCAGACTTACAAATGTGTCCATATAATAAAGAAGATGTCATATTTAATATAGATGGAAAGTCCTCCCTGATCAAAATCCAACAGCTACCAGGAACTGAACCCCAAAAAATTGATTGCAATGCAATACAATATCTTGTAATATGTTTTAGATTGCATGCCCTCGACAATCTACACGTTCTTTCGCCATAATTTGTTGTTGTTGCATTGTGAAGATTGAAGTTTACTGATGTGTTTACTCTTTACTTGCCTTGCTAGTTAACTACAACACATGGGACCTTATATCCGATTGAATACACGATGCAGCTGTTTGCCAAAACTGTGGATCGATTTGTTGCTACTTATCCTTGCAACTTCTCTGGAGCTAAGCTTATTTCATCTCCACAAAGGTATGAATTATTGACAACTTTTTAAATTGGAATATATGCAGGAACACCTTTGGACTTAATTCTGTGGTTGTCCCGCGTCTCCATCTTCTTCTTCCCTAGAATTTGAATTTGAATTTGAATTTGAAAGCTACATGAATGTTGCTCATAATTGGCATGTGATAGATAAAGACTGGGGAAACATTTGAAAAGTTAATGCAAAAAATCATAATTGACTTTTACTTTTTGGTAGATTTTCTAGGTAACAATTTCAAAAAAAATCTGGCTAATATTTGCAGCAACCATATTTCAAGATTTTTCATGATTGAAATTTAAATGAACATTAAATCTCATCAGACAATTGAACCTCATCATCAAGATGACAAAAACTAGATGATGTTTTTCTGCCGTCAACAGGTATCAAATTGCACTTAATCAAATTGTAATATTTTTTGTAAAAATTTATCTACACATTGGACATTTCGTTAATAAGAGTTCAACAAACTACATACTACAACCCCTCCCCCTTTATTACAACCCTCCCCATACTACAACCCCTCCCCCTTTATTACAACCCTCCCCATACTACAACCCCTCCCCCTTTATTACAACCCTCCCCATACTACAACCCCTCCCCCTTTATTACAACCCTCCCCATACTACAACCCCTCCCCCTTTATTACAACCCTCCCCATACTACAACCCCTCCCCCTTTATTACAACCCTCCCCATACTACAACCCCTCCCCCTTTATTACAACCCTCCCCATACTACAACCCCTCCCCCTTTATTACAACCCTCCCCATACTACAACCCCTCCCCCTTTATTACAACCCTCCCCATACTACAACCCCTCCCCCTTTATTACAACCCTCCCCATACTACAACCCCTCCCCCTTTATTACAACCCTCCCCATACTACAACCCCTCCCCCTTTATTACAACCCTCCCCATACTACAACCCCTCCCCCTTTATTACAACCCTCCCCATACTACAACTCCTCCCCTTTTATACTAGCCCCCATACTACAACTTCTTTTATTACAACTGTTATTTAAACTGTTGGGTTTTTTTTCGACAAAAGAGCTAGAGAAATGCAAGAACTTTGATCTATTTTTTTAGTCGTGTGAAGATACATCGCTTCACTACCTGCTAGTGCTTTGCACAAAATAATACTTTAATATAGTAATAGAGTACGTAACCCTCCCTCTCCAACTGAATATCATCGGTTAAAAAACAATATACATGTAGTTCTTGTTGTTCCCTTTATTATAAAATTGGTTTTAAAGTTGTCTTCCAATTTTACACACATTTATTATCCTTTCAGTTTCAAAGTTTCAAACTTGTGTCTGCCAACTTGTGTCCTCGTTGATTTTCATTTAATACTGTGAATTTTTTTGCGTTAAATTGTCCAAACATAAAGTACATGTGTTGATGATTGGAGGTAGAAATAGTATTTTGCCATTTCAATTCCATTTTAAGACCCCCCCCCCCTTCTCATTTATAAAATAACCCGATGCAAAGTTTATTAAACATTGAATGCTGATTTTGGTGTGTTTATTTTTTTATATTAAGCCAAGTCTAGACATTGACAATTGTTGGATAAATAAACAACAATTCGATGGTTATTGCGCCGTCCTTAACCAGTTGACACTGGGTGTCCTGTTACTACACAGATTCGTGCTGGGAGATGTCACTTCATTTTTTCCCATTTTATTTCACAACAAAACCAATAAAAGTAACAGGCTACGCCCTTTAAT
This sequence comes from Asterias amurensis, assembly GCF_032118995.1. Taxonomy (NCBI): domain Eukaryota; kingdom Metazoa; phylum Echinodermata; class Asteroidea; order Forcipulatida; family Asteriidae; genus Asterias; species Asterias amurensis. Next base: position 9,206,488 of record NC_092669.1, on the reverse strand, counting down.
TGACAGCATTTTACTTAATTTTCGCACTAAGACCGTTAACCCGTTGCGCAAATTTACATATCTGCAATTTAAGCATATTTTGAATTTGCTGTGAAAAAATTAATGGACTGCTATGCAAAATTTTGAGTTTGCTATACAAAAATTATGCAAACATTTTGGACAAAATCGTTCCCTGTAATGTCTGTGTCATTACAAAACATACATGTACCATGTTTGTGAGCCTTTATATAGTATGAATTCTTTATATCTGTATATCATCCAAAACGTACATGTAAGTAACAACTATGATTTTGTACATGCAATGTACAAATAAGTTTTAACAGATAGACGATAGTATTCTAGATGTGTCAATTGGAAACTAATGAGAACAAATGTAATGGGCATATATTTTGTCTTTCATCTTGATAGAGAAGTGCCTCGTGAGACTGTGAAGGCGAGTATTAACTTAGCTCTGAAGCTTCGTGATTCATTTCCAGATCATTTTGCTGGCTTTGATCTTGTGGGTGAGGAAGACACTGGGTATCCACTCTTTTACTACATCAACGAGTTGCTCATACCATCTCAAACCAATCGCAGTCTTCCTTATTTTTTCCATGCAGGAGAAACAGGTGAGGAGTTTAAATTAGAAACAATTTGCAGAGCTCATTCTTGTGGTTCTGTTTGCTATCAGTGTAGCAATTAATTTGTGTTTATCATTCTTGTTATAAATTGTTCAATGTTTTAAGTCTATTCTTACCTTTTGTGGTACCAAGAGTTGTTGTTTTCCCAATAATGTTGAATAAGATTGGGTCAGAACTGTGGTTGGCATGTCAATGGTCATTCTCCCATATCTATGTGCAAAGTGTCTGCATTGGACTAACTATATAGGATCCCCCATGTATCCATTGAATTTCCCATGGGAAGCTACAAATAGTATACAGAAAAGTTCAAATGATATTTTCTCTAAAAAAATGTCTTTGCTTTTAAGAAAACATAAAAAACCTGTCATACTCAAATGCGAAAACTTGGATAAGCACAAACAGAGAGTGCTAACCCACATTAAAAAAATATATTTAATTGCTTATTTGTCTTTACTATCTCTTCAATTATTTCAATTGAGAATCAATTTATTGAGTTGTTTTATAACAGATTGGGAAGGAACAGCCATTGATGATAATCTTATTGATGCACTTCTACTGAACACCTCTCGCATTGGTCATGGATATGCAATTACCAAACATCCAGTTGCTATGGAGATGGCAAAGTCAAAAGGAATCGCTTTGGAGATCAACCCAATATCAAATCAGGTCAGAGGTCAATTGTGAAACAAAAATTCTTTTCTATCCCCACTATTTTGCCAAGTCTGTATTCTGGGCTACACATAATATCGAAGTCTCAATAGCGCACATATCTACCAAACAAGGTACTCGAGGCGCTGAGTAATATACAAACCTTCAGAAAGATTATTGCAGTGATGGATTCTGAGACCACTTTATGTAGCACCTTATAAGGGGTGACAAGGTGCTACGGCGCATACAGCAGCCACAGCCAGGAACACTGAGGCGAACCCCTTCTCTTTTTGATAAGTGCAATGGGTTCTTTTACATGCGTTACACAACACATGAGACCAATGGCTTTACATCCCATCCAAAGGACGCAGCAATGGTTTAAACCATACTAAGTGTCTTGCTTAAGGACACAAGTGTCACGGCTGGGGATAAAAACCCTATTTTTATTCAGCTTACAGACTAAACTTGAAGGCAATTTTAAACTAGCACGGCTGGGGATAAAAACCCTGTTTTTCTTCAGCTTACAGACTAAACTTGACTAGCTGAATGTGCTCACTTACCTCTTAGCTTGCACTAGGTGTTTTGGATGTTGAAATAATAAAAAATTAAAGAGGTATTTCAATTTGAATTTGTCAGCTTCCTTCTTACAATATTTTGACAACCTTGATGACCCTTTGAGCACAACCTTTTGGAATGATCCAAAATTCCAACCGATGTCATTAGCTGGCAACGTTGTGGGTGGAGCAGACTTATAAAGCAATGATTGACATGTTCAAACCCCTGCTGCGCCCATGAGATCATTCCAAAATGGCCATGCTCAATACACAGCAAGAACAGTTGTTCGGAGGAACTTGACTCAAGGCAAGTTTATGACTCAAGGCTGATTTTAGACTTAAGATTTTAGACTTGCATGTAAGGCTGGTTTATGAGTCTAAGCTGGTTTTGAAATTTAAAAAAGTGCAGGTTTCGGACTCTAGGCTGGCTTCAAACTTAAGACTAGTCTTGGACTTGGAACTCCATGACTTTGACTTGAATCTGTTCGTGGTCGGGAAAAGAGATGCAACATGCCTATGAATTAGTTTTAATTTCAATACCTTGCCTATGGCCTCTATTTGCATTTCAACAACGGACCTTGTTTGTTTCAACCACACATGTCAGGGTTATATATAGTCTTATTCAAGTCTGCGATGGTGGTTTTATCAAACTGAATTATAGCTCCCTCTTCTGGATCAATCTTCCGAGTAGTGTTTCATGTGACCAACGATAAAGTCTCATACTTGAAACAACAGGCTAGTACCTTAAGAAGCTCATCTGGGTTTTTTTCTTTTTAAGGGGGGGGGGAGGAGTTTATATTCTTTGGTCACTGAGTTTTTTACCCCTGTAATCGGTCTAGTCCATGACAGAACCAGTCAGTCAGTTTTTAACCTCCTAATTCTTTATTATTTAATTTATAGCTACATTAAGTTGATTTCTTTTTCTGCGTGAACCCCTTTACGTGGTAATGGCGCGCACGCAGCACCATCTGTCCTTGCCAAATAACACAAAATGCATAAAGAAAACTGTTGATTTGAAAGTTCCCTGCACAAGCATATTGTGTACAGCAATATGCTTGTTTAGGGGCTGTTTATTTGGTAAATGTGTTCGTCTGTCCTTTGTCTTCGTGAGCCTTATGCAGTGCTAGTCTTTCAATACATGTAGGTTAGGGTTCGAAAGGCAAGGCTTTACCCAATTCTAAGTTTTGCCCGTCTGACTTGCTATTAATTTTTGCCACTGTTTTTAACTGTCACTGTTTAAACACCTTGATTTATTATGAGAGCAATTCCGAAATAAAAGTTTTTTTAATTAAATTGAATTGAAATGAATTTCACAGAGCCAGTCTTTACATGTATATCACAGGACCAGTCTTTGACCAATCAGGAGTGTGTAAACTTTGTAAGGTACCTCTACTGGGTCTTTAACAAAACCATGATAGGAATTAGGATAAAATGAAGATTCCTTCTTTAATAATTTGTCATTTTCTTTTTGCAGGTGCTTCATTTAGTTGGAGATCTTCGTAATCATCCAGCAGCAACTCTTGTCTCTCAGGGCTTTCCACTTGTGATAAGCTCCGATGACTCTCCAATCTGGTGCTCTGATCCATTGTCTTTTGACTTCTATGAAACTTTCATGGGGCTTGCTGGTGCAAAAGCAGATCTTGCAACATTAAAACAGCTGGCACAAGACTCAATCAGGTAAAGCATTACAGGCTAACATTGCAACATCAACTCTATCACTTATAACAAATTATAATATTCTTCAACATTTTAAGAGCACAAATACTTAATGGTTAACAATGCAAAAACTGATCTTCCCATGCAAAGTTTATGATAGATTTTTAAACAATACAAGACCAAAATCATTCTTTTAAACTATTAGCAGTGATGACGTAAAACTTTAAATCTTAAAACAAAAACCAAACAAAACCTATAAAAAGAAGCCAGACAGAGATCAAAATTCATTCTCTGTTTCAACATTTGACTTCCTTAATAAAGAATTTTAAACATCTATTGAATGTATTCTTCCTCTGTTGATTCAGATACAGTGTTATGACAAGTGATGAGAAACACAAGGCCTTGGCACTGTGGGATAAGAAATGGCAGGCGTTTTTGGATGAAGTGCTAATGATTTGAAGATGAGCCACATTATGCTACAATGATTACAGCTATACATGCCAAGAATGTAGAATTTCAGCCATTGAATCACTTAAAACTCAAGCTGTGTTTATCACTTCCTCAATTTGGACTCTACCTCGGTCTAACCCTCAGAGCAGCTGCAGACAAAAATTACATGCTGGACCCACTGATTACAATCAGAAGGCAGATTGTGTTACGGGTAATCAACTGTGTTTGTGAGGGGCACAATTCTTGTTCAAATGGTCTGAACAGATGAATTGTATGTTCCCTGGACCCACACACTAAAGATTGAAGCATCCTGAAAACTTACATTTTGGTTCACTGCTAATAGGCTGATTTCAATGGATAACTTTGTGTGCACACAGTAGGATTTTTGTGTGCACATTTTAATGGGTCCATAATTAATCTGCCATCTCACACTATTTTGTCAATCTCTTGAGTTACCCACCAAGAAATCACTACAGTATTTGAAGAATGATACAAAGGTTAGCAGAATTGATTCACACGTTTTATAGTTATTAAGATAAGTATGAAGCTAGTCCTTCTGCCCACACCGCTCAGCTTCTTCAAAGGTTAATGCTTTAATGTTGTCTGTACACTTTTGTTGAACCCTTCCAATGTATGTTGTTAGCATAGAGCTATATATACATGTATTGATTAGAGCGCTAACTTGCTCTGCGTTTTGAAGCCACCCTGGGCGCAAAAATGTTTGATGTGTTGCGTAACTACGGAACGATTTTAATTTTAAGAGAACATTGCCGCGATTTTTTTACATTGGGCGTCTTCGCTTACATTTACACAACTACCCATTCGTGTACGTCCGCGCTACGAAAACTGTAAGTTCGACTTGATTGACATACTAAAAAGGTATAGGCGCCTTTTAACCATGACGCACATGACACTCGCAGTTTGTGCGCTCATCAGCAGATTGTGCGTTCACATTTGCTGCACTTTTTGGTTCGATGACACAGAAAAGAACAAACGCACTATCATGCAAATAGCCGTACAATTACCAAAAATTTCAAGCTTTTGTATTGGTATGTACATAAACATAAACATGGATGCGCCCACACGGCTTCAAAACCTTGGTGCTTGTATAACGAGGTGTTAGCGCTCTAGTCAATATATATAGCTCTGTTGTTGTTAGCAATACCAGTGGTAACATAAAGTGTGGTACTAGTTATCCATGTCATTGTCTTTCATTTTAACCATGAGCTCAACCTTGGGTCGTGATGTTCAGGTTGCATCTAGGTGCTCAACCTTGGGTCGTGATGTTCAGGTTGCATCTAGGTGCTCAACCTTGGGTCATGATGTTCAGGTTGCATCTAGGTGCTCAACCTTGGGTCGTGATGTTCAGGTTGCATCTAGGTGCTCAACCTTGGGTCGTGATGTTCAGGTTGCATCTAGGTGCTCAACCTTGGGTCATGATGTTCAGGTTGTATCTAGGTGCTCAACCTTGGGTCGTGATGTTCAGGTTGCATCTAGGTGCTCAACCTTGGGTCGTGATGTTCAGGTTGCATCTAGGTGCTCAACCTTGGGTCGTGATGTTCAGGTTGCATCTAGGTGCTCAACCTTGGGTCGTGATGTTTAGGTTGCATCTAGGTGCTCAACCTTGGGTCGTGATGTTTAGGTTGCATCTAGGTGCTCAACCTTGGGTCGTGATGTTCAGGTTGCATCTAGGTGCTCAACCTTGGGTCGTGATGTTCAGGTTGCATCTAGGTGCTCAACCTTGGGTCATGATGTTCAGGTTGCATCTAGGTGCTCAACCTTGGGTCATGATGTTCAGGTTGCATCTAGGTGCTCAACCTTGGGTCGTGATGTTCAGGTTGCATCTAGGTGCTCAACCTTGGGTTGTGATGTTCAGGTTGTATCTAGGTGCTCAACCTTGGGTCGTGATGTTCAGGTTGCATCTACGTGCTCAACCTTGGGTCGTCATGTTCAGGTTGCATCTAGGTGCTCAACCTTGGGTCGTCATGTTCAGGTTGCATCTAGGTGCTCAACATTGGGTTGTGATGTTCAGGTAGCATCTAGGTGCTCAACCTTGGGTCGTGATGTTCAGGTTGCATCTAGGTGCTCAACCTTGGGTCGTGATGTTCAGGTTGCATCTAGGTGCTCAACCTTGGGTCGTGATGTTCAGGTTGCATCTAGGTGCTCAACCTTGGGTCGTGATGTTCAGGTTGCATCTAGGTGCTCAACCTTGGGTCGTGATGTTCAGGTTGCATCTAGGTGCTCAACCTTGGGTCATGATGTTCAGGTTGCATCTAGGTGCTCAACCTTGGGTCGTGATGTTCAGGTTGTATCTAGGTGCTCAACCTTGGGTCGTGATGTTCAGGTTGCATCTAGGTGCTCAACCTTGGGTCGTGATGTTCAGGTTGCATCTAGGTGCTCAACCTTGGGTTGTGATGTTCAGGTTGCATCTAGGTGCTCAACCTTGGGCCGTGATGTTCAGGTTGCATCTAGGTGCTCAACCTTGGGTCGTGATGTTCAGGTTGCATCTAGGTGCTTTTAAGTAATAACTTTTTTTTCTTGAGGCTGCTGATTATTTGAGTGAATGAAAGTGTAGATGACGATGTCTTAAAACAGCCGTTTAAAACCGGCCTAGGTCATGTCCATTAAAAAAACCTTGCCTGCAAAGTCCTTTATGACATTGCCACAAATTTATAGGTTTGAAGCAGCTGTTTAATATAGAGTCACAGTACTCTTTTTATTTCCTTTTTATTCAAAAGCATTATAATGTAAAACAATCTGTAAAACCGATGTGTGTAGCACTGTATACTCAGTACTTTCCCGAGTCCTGTGAAAAAAATGACATGCATATTACTCGGGTTGGATTCAAACCCACGACCCACAAGAACTGAGTACACAGTGCTTCATACATCAGTGTATATGGGTAAAACCAAAAATGTATATTCTTTATCCACGATGCAAATTTAACATCTATGTTTTTTAGGTCGAAATGTTCACTTTGTCTTCCATCCTCAGGCTCCATTTTGCCAAGGATCAATATGCATACAACATTTGTTCAACTGTTGCGTGAGCATTGTGTGTGATGTACACTCGCATGCTAATAGATCTTATGTTGACTACTGGCTGGGAAAATGCAGCTAAGGGGTCACCTAGAAGGGTATGCAACTGTTTATTTCAGACATTGTATAGTTAACCACAAGGGAATCTAACTTGGTTAATTTGACTAAAAATATGGCCACCCGTGTAGGTTGCAAAGTAAAAGGAAATTACGTGCTGTTTCGAGGCATATATTTGTGTGGATCATTAACACGTATTCCACTTTAAAAACATCTTTCTATAACCATATGCATTTCATAATAAATGGTTACCAAATACCAACCCTTTTCATAAACCGACTCGTTCTTGGAGAAATTTAAGTGCTATTATTTAAGTGCTATTTCAGCGGCCAGACTTGTCACCAGAACTCGCACTCAGGAATCCATCACACCCATTCTTAAGGATCTACATTGGCTACCAATACGGGCTAGAATTGATTTTAAAGTTTTGGTTCTGACTTATCAATGTATACATGGTATTGCCCCTGTTTACCTTCAAAGCTTAGTTCAGGACTACAAAACAACCAGAAATCTGCGATCTTCAAATAAATCCCTTCTGACCCCCCCAGTTATCAAAACCAAGTCGTACGGTTCCCGCTCTTTCCAATATGCAGCAGTTCAGTTATGGAACAGTCTTCCAGAGGTTGTTAAACGGGCTGAGACATCGGAACAATTCAAAACCTGGTTAAAAACATATCTGTTTACTTTGTACAATAACTGTCGAGACAAGACATTCCCATGATTATGTGTTTCTCCATAGATGACTTGTAGATGATTATGGTTTATGGTATTAAGCCAGATACTTTTGACTTGTAGATTATTATGGTTTATGGTATTAAGCCAGATACTTTTGACTTGTAGATTATTATGGTTTATGGTATTAAGCCAGATACTTTATTTAGGTTAATGATAATATGATCAAGCAAATATTGGCTCAGTGAGTAATTTGTGGCATACATGGACTATCTTATGTTATGTTTCCTATGCATTTTTTGTAACAGAAATATTTAAGGTCCCTACTTTTAGTCTAGTTGCTAGTTTTGTGTTTTCAAACTTTTTGTACTTATCAGGGTTTTTTATATATTTGTACAACCTTTTGGTGTGTCTGACACTCCCACCTGGCACACTGCTAATTATGTGACCCATTTTCAGGAATGTTTTGTGTTTTATTCCCTACTCACTTGTGCTTCCCTACATGTAAGTACTGTCCAGTGACAGGCAGATTTCATTCTATCAAGTGTAGACACCATTGCCAAGCCATTCCTAGCCAGAGATATGGTTTAAGGATGTTGAAGTTGGTTGTTATATCAACTCTTGTTCTACCATGTTTTCTGCCTGGGGATGTATTAAGTGATTGGAGGTTGCTTGTCATGATTACCAACCACCTCCATTTGTACCTCATTGTGAAACTGTTTTTCTTGCCTCAAATCTAATAGACCGATCCATTACGCCCCGCCTCCTTACCAGTTGACCAATCACAGCCGCGAAACCCGATCACCATTAGTGCAAAGATCACCAAACGGTTCAAATGGTGATCAGATTTCGCGGTTGTGATTGGTCAATGATAATTTGGCCTGGCTTAATGGATCGGTGTATTGTTTTATATTAGAGTAGAGATTGCCTTAAGCTACCTCCATGCATTTAATGTAATATTATACTTCATGACTTTTTCATGCAATTTTTATACTACTTTTATACAAAGTGTTGTGTATTAGAGTTTATAAATACCTCGGACAGTTTCCCTTTTCCTATTGACCCCTTGCACGCGCATCACACGCGGCGACCAATGCCACGCTCACCATGTTGGTGGGCAGTTAGGTTTACGTGTATTAACGCCACGTCACCTAAAATGCACACTTTACTGCATAACGCGCATCATAGACTTATATATAAAAGCGCACAGTGAAATTGCCCACCAGTATGGCGCATTCAAGATTTTTCTGATGATGACGTCAGGTGAAATGGGTCAATTGGTGGAGATCCTGTTACTAGGGGATGTTTAAACCTTTGTTTATAACCGGTTGTGAGCGGAGACTCCGCGCTAGTCTTGATGCAAGACGCTTCTTCTTACGGGCGATGCAGGCGCTGTCGATGAGTTGGCCACGCTGTGTGTGACGAATATGCACCAAGACTATACCCGCATATGCACGAACGGAAGCGGAAAACACTCACGTACGGACATCATACATGTAACATGTATACTGAACATACCATGTAGGTGAAAACATACGGCCTTCAGCTCGGGCCTTTATATCACACGGCAATTCGACCATGCCTGTTTTAAACGAACTTGAAAGAACTACATATTTCCTTATTCATAAATACCCAAGACAGTTTTGCTGTTCCTAGTGTAGAGCGCTTGACGGGGGGGGGGGGGGGGGGGTTAAACGGTTGATAAAGCAACTGGCTTCCGCGTGTCAGGCGCACAAGCTCATGTACGCCAATTTTATCACATGCAACTCATTCAAACCTTTTTATCTTCTCCTTTTTGGATAAATAAATAAAAAGCTATAAGGAGAAACTGTAAATAAATAGTAAACTTGCGGGTACAACCATGTGTAAATCTCTTAGGGTGGACTGTTGGCTCTGATAAAAGCCAGTTGGGTCTCGACGTTTGGAACAGTATACTCTGCCCATCTTCAGGAGGAGTATACTGTTCTTAACGGAGTTTCTTTTTATTTCGTCATACCATGCAAAGCTTCAAACAATACTTTAATAAATAGCTATTATTTACCTAGCACACCAAACAGATTTTTTTACAAAGTTTTTGAAAGAATTGTAACCTTAAATTTTTATATTGTCAATGTGTCTATAATTGTAATTTTTTGAGTTTTTTTAACCAATAAAAAGAATGTTAAAGTTTTTTTATAATGTTGAACATTGTGCCCTTGTGACTTTATAAAGATCTTAAGACTAAATTTTTATGATTTTGAACCAACTTTGAACATGAACGAAGGAAGGGAATTTGAACAACACAACAGACATGCATCCATTGTTAAAAACAAAACAAAACTATGTCACTGGTTCCAAATGAATGAAAACAATAACAACCTTAGATGGTCATAAACTCCATATTATTGCAGTGACGTACTGACTTATAACTTAATCCAATATTGCTCTAACATGTAGATTCATATGAAAGGATAAAACTCACAGAATAATATTAATAATAATAATAAGCGCTTGAGGGCGTCTCAAAGCGCTTCCGACATTATTACCCCTGGTCACTGGGCCTTAATTCATTCTCTAAACCATCTCAGCTCCCTGGTGGGGAGTATGCAGCCTGTGCAACATCAATATGCGCTACACGGCTAAATCATGAGCAAAAACAATTAAATTAATGGTCATAACCTCTTATTGCAACGATGAACTGGCTTGAAACTTGCTCCAACATTGCTCTAGGGGTTGGTTAAGTCATGTGCGTCACGGCGAGGGAACCAATATAATAATTATTTTACTCTTTCTAACAACTAAATTTTCTGACAACTACACTCAAGAACTCTTTTCAATTTTTGATAGGTCAGCCATTTAGAATTGTTGCTATTACCCTGGAAAACATCCCCCCCCCACAAAAAGAAATTAAAAAATCAAGTGCGTTAGATCTCCCAAACCGACTCACTAGCTAGCTGCCAATTTCTGTGAGGCTTTTCTCCCAATTCAAAGCCAAATAGTACCAACTTTAATTTTACAGACCTATTTGAACGAAAATGGTTAGTTGTGATATTTGCTGAATTTCATTAGAAATGATTACAATCAATAAGGAATTCAAATCATATGACTTTAAAAAAACCAATCGTTTCGAATACCCTCATCGAGCACTTTTTAGAAAGTTTTGCGAAAAGCTCTGTTAAATAATCACTCGTGCTACATGTACGTCATAGTTGGGAGCTCCAATTTGTATAGCCGCTTTGTTGCGGCGTGGAGGTATAACAAAGAAAACTCCCAAGCTTGCTGTCAAAGCAATGTCCCTTTGACAAATGCCGTCAACGGTAGAAGTGTTTTTCAAAACCTTTAGGTTGGGAACTGATTTTTTAATTGAGTGTACGAAGTGTACAAATACAAAAATAACATTTGAATGGTAAATCAACACGTTAAAACAACATTAAATAGCATTCCCGTAAGAAACAACTTCACTTAAAAATAGCTGTTTAAAGCCTAAAATTATCAGATCTCTTCAAAAGATAAAGCGCACCAGAGCCCCCTGGTTGCGATACGTTGTTGTAATTACACAAACAATTGCTTTCATGCTGCTATTCAAAATATTTTTTTTTAAATACAAAACATTGAGGTTGGGGTCTGATTTTTTTATTGAGGACCACAAAAAGTGTAGAACCATCAACATTACAATTAAATGAGAAACAACCAATGATAAACCAGTTAAAGAATTCTCATTCAAGTAGGCCCCTGTTTCTTTTAAGGTATTTTGACCGGGGGGTGGGGGGAGGGTCTTCAATCAAATACATGAATCATGCTCAGTTTTGTTTAATATTATTGACTATTTATTGAAATATGAATCTCATCATCAGACACACAGAATGTCAATTTGCATCTCTCATTGTATTTTGATGAACAAGTTTTGTCCCCTTCAGATAACCGTTTAATGCACAATCAATCAACACCACAAAATACAAGTTAATATACACAGGAAAATATAAGAAATCTTTCATATAAAAAGATTGAATGTACCAACATTAGGTTCTACTAATAGAATACCACTGAAAAAGAGCTTGTACTTATCAAAAGATGTTATTGCAAAAGTGGATTTTCAGCGTAATCTTTAAACAATGACCTCATATTACAAATGATGTACATGTATTGTTACTGTCCGCATGGGTGTTTGAGGTAGTACTTCAAGGATATGAAAAGCATTCAACATGTTTTGCTTTTCCCGAAAAAGGGGGAAAATAGCTTATAGCAAGTTTACATATAATTAATTTATTGCTTCTCCAGACAACAATATCATCTAACACAAATACATAATTGGATGGGGGCTTATTCTAACAAGTTGTAGTTAAAACTATTTAGTTGCCTCTACTTATAACTGTTGATGATCAAGCCTGTTGAATGCGAATAAGTCATATTCACCTACATTTATTCCATACTGCACTTCAAATACACATAACACAAAACCATACCAGCTAGAGGCTTCATTAAAACAAAGACAAACTTGGGATACCAGCTACAGAGGGTTTATTAGCGCACAAAGACAAACTTGGGTTACCAGCTAGGGGTTCAATAGCGCACAAAGACAAACTTGGGATACCAGCTACAGAGGGTTTATTAGCGCACAAAGACAAACTTGGGTTACCAGCTAAAGGCTTCAATAGCGCACAAAGACAAACTTTGGATACCAGCTACAGAGGGTTTATTAGCGCACAAAGACAAACTTGGGTTACCAGCTAAAGGCTTCATTAGCGCACAAAGACAAACTTGGGTTACCAGCTAAAGGCTTCAATAGCGCACAAAGATTAACTTGGGATACCAGCTAGGGGTTCAATAGCGCACAAAGACAAACTTGGGATACCAGCTAGGGGTTCATTAGCGCACAAAGACAAACTTGGGATACCAGCTAGGGATTCATTAGCGCACAAAGACAAACTTGGGTTACCAGCTAAAGGCTTCAATAGCGCACAAAGACAAACTTGGGATAATAATAATAATAATAATAACAAGTTCTTATATAGCGCATTTCACAATAAACCGTACCAATGCGCTTTACATTAGTCCCCTGTTCATTGGGCCAATAAACATCCCTTTAATCTTTCTCAGCTCCCATTAGGGAGTATACAGCCCTGAGCTGCCGTGGCGCTCCGAAAGCTTTTCATTCACAATATCAACCTCTACCCTCGCAGGTACCCATTTATTCCCCTGGGTGAAGAGAAGCAATTATAGTAAAGTATCTTGCTCAATGACACAAGTGTCACGACCGGGATTTGAACCCACACTCCGGTGAATTAGCACCAGAACTTGAATTCGATGCTCTTAACCACTCGGCCGCGACACTCTACAGCTAGAGAGTTACCAGCTAGAGAGGCCTCAATAGTGCACAAAGACAAACTTGGGATACCAGCTAGAGGCTTCATTAGCGCACAAAACTCAACTTGGTGTACCAGCTAGAGAGGGTTCATTAGCGCACAAAGACGAACTTGGGA